>NC_041220.1:155189555-155250045 GCF_002837175.3 Physeter macrocephalus | reverse complement strand
GCTCCGAAACGGGAGAGGCCACAACAGTGAGAGGCCCGCGTACCAAAAAAAAAAAAAAAAAAAAAAAAAAAAAGAAGAGAACAACAAGTCTATGCTAGATTCAAAGGAATGAGCTCCACGAACTAGTAGGGGAGGAATTTGGGGGGAAAATAACTTTCCTCCAACCCTCAAGCCACCTTATGTGATGAAGCCCTCCTTTCCCAAATGCATATGCCAGGGTCTGTCAACCTTGGCGCTACTCATATTTGGTGCTGGAGAACTCTTTGTCATGGAAGACTGCTGTGCACTGTAGGATGTTTAGCAGCATCCCTGGCCAACACCATCCCTTCACTCAGTTTCGAAAATCAAAAATCCCCAGATATTGCCAAATGTCTCCTGGGGGGCGAAATCACCCGGCTGAGAAGTGCTGGTCTATGTGAAGACAGGCCTTACTTGCAAACACCAGTCATCTTAAATTCAGTGCCTCAGATTGTGGTTTTTGTCCCTGTGCAGTTGCTGTTAGTACATACATCACTCTTTAGAAAAAACAAAAAGAACAACAACAAAAAAAACAGGAAACCTGCTCATCACAAAATAATTAGCAGAATTGGACTCCAGTCAAGAGCTTTTGTTCTTGTTTCATCGAAGAAAAATTTACACATGAAAATATTCTCAAGCAAGGACTCAATACGTCATCACATTCTTTGCCCTCAGACTTATTTACAAATACCTATTTGAAAATATATTAAAGGGAAAATGACTATATTTCTTCAGACTCACTGTGGCTTTTGAAATTACTGCATCACAAAAACAGATGGAATGAAAAAATAACTTAAGAACATATGAAGAGGCAGAGCTTTGTTTTTGCAAAAAGGCTAATATTAGATTCCTGACTTGTACAATACATATCTCTGGCTCAAGTTAGACATACTGGTCTATAGAACATGTTGATTTTTTTTTTTTTTTTTTTTTTTTTTTGCGGTACGCGGGCCTCCCACCCGGACCGGGGCACGAACCCGCGTCCCCTGCATGGGCAGGCGCACTCTCAACCGCTGCGCCACCAGGGAAGCCCGAACATGTTGATTTTTAAATGAATGTTTACTTTTGCTTAACTTCTTTTGGGACTCCCCATCTCCATTCCTGATGGTTTCCTGAGATCCGTGGAACTCAACTAGGAGCAATTTTGCCCCCCTCCCCCCAGGGTGAGGGATTTGTCAATGTTTGGAGACATTTTTGGTTATCACACCTCAGAGGTGGTGGGAAGGGGAACACGGCTGACATGTAGTGGGTGGAGGCCAGGGACGCTGTTAAACATCCTACAATGCACAGAGAATTATCCGGCCCCAAAAGTCAATAGTGCCGAGGCTGAGAAATCCCAGTCTGGACACATAATTAGAACTCCCATACACAGCCCCTGATTTGGTTACAACCTATGGGAAAGAGGTGGTACCCACATCTTCTCCATTTGTTTAATGACCATGATACCTAGGCTATTACCTGAAAAATCCAATTTTTTGGAAAGAGAAGACAAAGAAATAACTTCATTCTTCTTGGTTAAAACATTCTTGGTAAACTAAAAAATTAAAGTATTGTTGGAATAAAATCATGTCTTTTAAATGGATGAATTGTAACATTTGCAAAAAACAAGGACCATTTTGGAACCCGGTATCTGTGGGTTATGCATTTGAACCTGCACGGGGAGCTTAAGGCTCTTTTCCTCACCCTCTACCCCCTCATCCTCCCCCAAGAGGAGGCAGCTCCCCGAGGGGCAATAATGCTGAAGGGCCTCCCCAGGGCAAAAGGAGGCCACCATGATAGAGGGTGGGGACAAAGAGTGAGCAATAAGGAGAACTCAAGTGGGGGCAGGGTAAACAAAAAAAGAGATAGAGAGAGAGAACTCAAGCGAGGCTCCAATCCTCCTCCCCCTTTAAGGAAATCTCTTCACCATGAATTTCTTTTCTCTTTACATCTCTTTTCAGGAATTCCAGCTAAAATTTTTGAATGAGAGCTCTGATCTCACTTAATTTTTTTTTTGAAGATTTATGTAATCGTATCACATTGTTCCAAGTTCTCTAAAGGCAGTGGAACTCAATAGAGGACAATCAAAATATTAAGGTACAAAACACAGGTGGTGAAAGATGCCACCAAACGCAGGCATCTCCTTGGGACTCTGGGAAAGACACACTAGATTCCTATCCTGAGAGACTAAACACGTGGCAACAGCAATAACATGTTGGTTTTTGTAATAATCCTTGAAAGTATATAAATAAACCAAGTCTCTGCAAATAGAAATCCTGCGAGCTCTTCTTGTGATTAAGAATTTAAAGCACCAATCTTCTCCTGGGCTTGGAGACTTTTAGAACAAAAAGTTTTAAGTGGAACTGGAAAACAGTTATATATTACAGATGCACCCATATTGCTCATGTAATATTTATAAGCCTCAGAATGATCATTCTGATTATTCCCAGCTGATTTTAACAACAGATTTTTTTTCCCCTCTCTTAATTAGGTGCCTGCATGCAAACAAAAGCCTATTATAGCACTCAGAAAGAACACACTGAATAAAATTAGAGCAGATCTATCTTCTAAATCATTGGATAGTAGTCTAGATATAAAAATAAAATGGTTCCCTGTGATCTGGATGTGAGCGCACTTGCAATAAAACTTTTATACAATTTCAATTGCCACTCTTTGTAATCACGGCAAGCGAACCCCAAATCAACTCGAAGTTCATATAATGCATCTCAACCGAGATACACGCTTTATCAGTGTGAAAGGTAGGGTTGCCTCCTTTTCTCTTTAGAGGAGCAAATTTCTAAATGTTCTCAGGTGACTACGGTAGATAACTAAAATGTAAAGGAAATCGTTTTTCCTACTGCTCAAAGCACAGAAGAAATATTCCACTTTCAAGAGGATGCAAGAAGGGTGGAACTTTTAGAAGCAATCACTACCCGTAAGCTTGACTTTGATAGTCTTTTCAACTGCAATTAGTGCCTAAATTTAAATCCCTGTCTGTGGTTAGAATAGAGGTACAAAGTTACATGTACATTTGTACACATACATTTGAAATACATTTGTATTTCAAGAAAAAGATAAAATAGATTCAAAGGCATGGGATCTGCACAGATAACAATAAAAGTCTGGCTCCTTGTTTTACATGATAATTAGTTTACGAAATCATACCTTGTTAAGTGTTTATGCTTGAAACATTGGACCTTATTTTGAAATGCTGTTAAGGATTAGATTCTGTGACACAGACCCTAAGGTGACCCACAATGATTCCCATCCTCCTGGTATTGGCATATCTCACCATAATTCATTTTCAAAGTTAGTAAGAATTACCCAAGTGCTTAGTGATACAAAAAATAAGGTACTATGGAAATAAAGAGGGACCTATTCTAGGGTGAGATGTTGGCGGGGCGTGGTATGGAGAGGAGAGAAGACAGGGTACACAGCAGTTCTATATACACTGAGTTTCAAGAAAAAGCACTGACCCTAATGCGAGTTAAGATCTTGAAGATACCAAGATATGGAAACAACCTAAGTGCAGATGAATGGATAAGGAAAATGTGACACACACACACACACACACAGTTGTCCCTTGAACAACAAGAGTTTGAGTTGCATGACTACTTACATGCTGATTTTCAATATACAAAAATATACATGTAAAACATCGTGTGCCAGACTTGTTTTGAAGGGGATAGTCTATCCTTACACAGGTATAAGGTGATATTTAATATAAAATTAAGTGTTAGTATTCTTACTGTTTTATAACTTTGTTTTCAAAGAATTACATTACAGTATGTCTGTCTTTCCCTCTCATGTATCAACTTATCATCACAAGTGTTTTTTAAAATGTAACAGTGTTTTCAATAGTGTGTTATAAATATGATTTATACTGTACGGCACAAATATGTTATAAGGATTCATTCATGAGTGTACAGTGCTACTGTATTGAAGCAATCATATCACTCGCACAAGGCAACCATAAAGCAATCACATTGCTGCTTCTTCATTACCAATGCATGAATCATTACATCTGTAAATAAATATGAATTTTCACATTATCTTTTCATTTTGATGTCTAGTGTAATACACATAACATCTACAGTATTTTGTAGCATGTAAGACAAGTCTGATGTAGGTATTGACAGACAATTCATCTAATAAACGGAGATGTAAACTCACTGTATAGATAAATACGGTATGATAGTAAAAATATATTTTCTCTTCCTTACGATTTTCTTTTCTTTTTTTTTGCCATGTGGCATGCAGGATCTTAGTTCCCTGACCAGGGATCGAACCCATGCCCCCTGCAGTGGAAGCATGGAGTCTTAACCTACTGGACCGCCAGGGAAGTCCCGCTTATGATTTCCTTAATAACATTTTCTTTTCTCTAGTTTACTTTATTCTAAGAATACAGTATATAACACATATAACATACAAAATATGTGTCAATCGACTGTTTATGTTATTGGTAAGGCTCAATGGTAGGATATTAGTAGTTAAGTTTGGGGGGGGCGTCAAAAGTTATATATGGATTTTCAACTGCACAGGGGTCAGCACTGCTAATCCCTACGTTGTTCAAGGGTGAACTGTATATACAATGGAATATTATTCTGTCTTAAAAAAGAAGGAAATCCTGCCGTATGTGACAACACAGATGAACAGAGAGGACATTATGCTAAGTGAACTAAGCCAGACACAGATAGACAAATACTGCATGATCTCATTTCTACGTAGAATCTAAAAAACTTGAATTTATAAAAGCAGAGAGTAGAATGATATTACCAGGGGCTGGGAGGTTGGGGAAATGGGGAAATGTTGGTCAAAGGGTATAAAGTTTCAGCTAGGCAGGATGAATATGTTCTGGAAGTAAAAGTAAATCTTAAGTGTTCTCACCACACACACACACACAAATAACTATGTGAGGTGATGGGTGTATCAACTAGCTTGACTGTGGTAGTAATTTCACAATGTATATCAAAATATCAATCTGTATACTTTATATATACAGTTTTTGTTTGTCAGCTACACCTCAGTAAAGCTGGAAAAAACTGTTTTCAATCTTAAAGATGTTCTCTTTCTAATTTTCTAAATGCTTCAAAACAAATTTTTGTATTTGTGGCGTGTGATTTATTCTCTACAAACACACTCTACTCGTTACGATTCTACTTTCCTAGCAGCCCTGACTTATGTTGCTCATAATAACCATTTCATTACTTCAGTAATTCAGTTTAGATGTCTCCTGCAGTAATTACCAGAAGGATTTCTTTTTCTTCCTCTCTAAGATGGATAGCATATATTCTTTGAATCGGTTTTCAATTCCAAATGTACTTTGTTTTGTTTTTATTTTTTTAAATAGGCACAATGCCCTAGATAGCTCAATCTTGCTAAAGTAGCTATGCTGCAGTAGTCATGGGTATAGTTCTCTTCTTACATCTCCACTTATCATTTAACACATTCTACTCTTTTGAATCACAGGGAAGGACATCAGTCTTGAAGAGGTTTTCCAAGAGGAAAAACCAATGAGAAGCCCCAAAGACATCAGGTTGTTCTGAGTACCCATCAGAGCCCCAGAGAACAAAAACACGTGGGCTGACAGATGTCCTTGAGTCTGCTCTATCCACAGATTCCACTTCTGAGACCCAGGACCATGCCAGAATACTCTGAAAAGCAAATTTACACAAACACAGCCATTTGCTCAGAGTTTGTTTTCTACAGTTCCAGCTACTTTTTAATAAGAAGCAGAAGCAAAATTTATACCTAAATGCCTTCTTGACATTTTTTACTCATTATACATGAGAAAAAAAAACACTATCTGCTTAACAGTCAAGTACAGTTTGCTACTGTTTCCATGAAACAGGATTTATCCTGTTTTGTTTTGTTGGTTGTTTTGTTTGACAAGAAAAAGCCCTCTGTGATAAATATGATCCTGTGCAACGGAAAGTTAAAATAAAAATCTGATGCAATCCAAAAGAAAGGACACAATAAAGTGAAAATGAGCACAGAACTGGTCCCATCAAAGCTGATGAGTCATGGCAAATAAGGAGGAAATAACTGGGTCTAATGAAGATGCGGAATCACAGCCATTCAGGGTGTTTTGGAGCCAGGTTAATCTCTTAAACTGGCTGGTCATTGGTAATTCTCGCTAGGCAACAACTTGAATAATGATGGGCTTGTTTGATACACAACAGAAGCGTGTGATCTGAAGAAACACATTATACTTGGTCAATTGATCTAATATTTAAAACTATGTCTTCCAATTCCTTTGACAATTGCAATTAACACATTCAAAGGGACAACCAGATTGATGCCCTTGCCAGAAAGTTGGTTTTCCTTTCCATTTAAATAAAAATCGGTTTACTGATCAAGGCTGCAGCTTACGTGAAAAAGGATGTGTAGTCAAGAGTGTTGTGTTTTTGGGGTTTTTTTTTGTGGTACGCGGGCTTCTCACTGCTGTGGCTTCTCCCGTTGAAGAGCACAGGCTCAGCGGCCATGGCTCACGGGCCCAGCCGCTCCGCGGCATGTGGGATCTTCCCGGACCGGGGCACGAACCCACGTGCCGTGCATCGGCAAGCGGACTCTCAACCACTGCGCCACCAGGGAAGCCCAGGAGTGTTGTGTTTTAAAGATTTCTTTTTTTAAAAAAAGGGAAGACAGCACCAGATCAAGGCTGCATGATTTTTTTAAAGAAAGAAAAAAATAGCTTTTAGAGGAAATACTTTTATCTTCTATGGTATTCACTATCAAAAAGCCAGTAGGCCCTCCTCTATCGTTCCTTACTTTTTCATGAAGAATTTGTCTTTCAATTTTTTGTGTGATAAGCTACAGATTATTCAGACACCTCTGTTGCAGAACCTAAAATCACAGGCCAGAAAACAGCTTGAGAAGAATCTGCTCCCCACCTCACCCTCAGCGAAGTTTAGGATTAATTTGGCAGAAGGGACGTTCGCCCAAAGAGGGAACATTCAGGAGCGCCAAGGAGAGGAATATCATAAAACCTCCCTGCCCCCAAACTGCTCTCCCATGGCTCTGCCACAGCCGCAACAATTCCCAGTGGAAGAGTCACTGCTTTTAATGGTGGGATTCTTCTCTGGAGACCCCTGATAACATGCAAATGTCATGTCTGGAAAGGGCAGGGTACTCACCTATACCCACCCACTAACTTCACATAATTCACCAAATAAATAGCAGCTCTGATTTAAGCTGAGGAGTTGGCCCGCACTTTATAGACATGGATTTTCAGGGCTAGCACCAAAGACTTATTTTCCTCCAGGCTCTCTGCCCACCAGCAGGAAAGCGGGCAGAGTAAGGCTGTACTGTACACAGCTTCCAGGTAGAGTTCAACTTTCCCTCTATTAATTATATTAACTAGGAATTACATTTGTCCTCATCCCTTACCCACCAGAAATAGAATTATCATCTTCTTTGCGCAGTAAATGCCCCCAAAATTTAGTATCCCCAAATGCAAAAAGAATAAGGAAAGGTCCATAATGAGGCAACAGGAGGTAGAAGGCTCAGGCAGAAGTATGAATGCTTTCTCGCCCCCATGGTTATTTACTTGGATCTTATCAAGCCCCCACTATGTGCCCAGTACTACTGAGTCAGATGTTCTACATGTTTTAAACCTTCCCAACAAGTCTGCAAAGGAGGTAGCATTTTTCTCAATTTTATGGAAACGGAAACTAAAGCTCAGAGATAATTTTCCAAAGCCTCGATGTGTCTGACTGCAATGCCTGCAAATTCTCTTGATAGAATGCTTTGTCCTATATTCAAAATGGTATCGCTTTCTTTGGATGAACACTTAAATAACTGAAAGCACTAAACGGAGATGCACGCCTCACAGATTTGAGGTATCTGCTCTTGTTCTATGCAAGCCTCTGCCCTCCTCTGTGCTGTGATTTATGCTCAGGGTCACCCATGCCCATCAGACTCTGTGACAGAGCAGAGAACCAACGGTCAAATCTCAGCCTCCCAGGCCAACAGCCTCATTTGCCTGACTCCTCTCACCTTCTCCACCTGAGCTGACGAGCTTGTGCGGCTTTCCTGCCTCCCAGCAACCCCCCAGGAACTCTGCTCCTGGGCCTGGCACAGTGGGGAAAGCAAGGCTCCTCCATTAAGCTTTCCTGCTCTAGATTTTCTGACCGCGTGGACTCATCTTTCCCGCCCAGTCTTGCCCCGCTGCTGCACACACGACAGCGGTCGGCCTGGGTCAACGGCTCCCGGTCAGCAGCCACCTCTCTCTGTGACCCTCTCTCCTCACTCCAGCCAGGAGCTCCCATTTAATGACAGCCTAGATTCCCGGCGACCCACACACAGGGCTCAATGTCCTGCACTTACCAACAGCTCATCGCCGGCTCAGAAAGAGAGTCTCATTAGCAAAGCTGCTCAGAGGGCTGCCACCCCGGATCTCCCGCGTGACTTCTCCCACCTCTTCGACTCCCACGGATCTCCTGGTTTCTGACAATTGCTTTGGACTTTTAACCTTTGCCTTTGCTCTTTGCTAGGCCGCTTGCAACTCTCTGTCTCTTGACTTTGACTTTTCTCTCAGCAAATCCTTCACCTCCAGGCTGACCTGTGTTCCACTTTAAACCACCCAACTCCAGATCTCTAGTGCAAGCCTTACTCCCAGCTTCCAGCCCCTCCTGGAACCTGACCCTATGCCCACCCCTTTGAGCTGTGCCCAGGGTCTGTCAAGCCCGACTCCCTTTCATGTCAGGAACCTTTGATCACTGTCAGTCGCTGCTGGATCGAATCCTGATTCTCCTTAAGAGTTGGGTAGAATTCACTAACCACCATCCTTAGAGCCTGTGAGCTTTCTTTGGCAGAAGACAAGTTTTACTGCCTATTTCCTAGTGTTCTACAGCGTTCCTTATCACCAGCGGGTCTCTATCGGTCCGGTTTCTTTCTTAGGAAGTGGTTAGCTTTCTCTCTTAATGACAAAGGAGAGTAACACAAAAGACAGAGAAAACAGAAAATGAATACTTGTCAGCAAAAAAAATCACACAGAAGCTTTCTTCCAATTAGAAGATGAGCTTTACAGTCAGTTCTCCATCTTCGTCCAGATATGCTCTGGAGAGCAGTGCTTCTCCCACTTTCAGAATCATTGGAGGTACTCGTTAAAATGCAGATTCTTGTTCAGTAGGTGAGGGGATAAGGGTATGTTTCTAGCACGCCTCAGGTGATGCCCTGGCTACATCAAGGCCTACAATTTGAGCAGCAAAGCCCTAGATCCATCAACAGCTGGAGATGGATGTATACCTGGCCTCCTCCTTAAGCAGGACATGCAAGATTAGATAGCCCTGGTCTCTGACTCAAACCATGGCCCTCATCTTAGAAACACCACATTTTACAGAATACATTTAAGCAAAACCAAATGTTTTCAAACATAACAGTGATTTCTTTACTCCTAGCTATGGATGGGAACCTGAATTAATAGACATAGAAGTTGCTTCTTTCAACAAGGGGAGGAGAAAGGACATAGAAAGTGTGAATTAGAGGCACTGAAGTGAAGGTTACTGGGTAACCTGGAAAAAATAAAGTTACTGAATTCTAGTGCTTAACAAATAAAACACCCCCAAAGATATGACCCCATGAGAGAGGGAGGCAAAATCAAGCCTTCATTTCAGAAAGTTGCACTGGGCTAACTCCAGAGGACTTGACTGAATCCAGACAGCTAAGAATCTTGTCTAATCACAGGCCTACTAGAGCATGGACTTGAGGACATGGGGAGGGGGAAGGGTAAGCTGGGACGAAGTGAGAGAGCGGCATGGACATATATACACTACCAAACGTAGGGTGGATAGCGAGTGGGAAGCAGCCGCATGGCACAGGGAGATCAGCTCGGTGCTCTGTGACCACCTAGGGAGGGAGGGAGATGCAAGAGGGAAGAGATATGGGAACATATGTGTATGTATAACTGATTCACTCTGTTATAAAGGAGAAACTAACACACCATTGTAAAGCAATTATACTCCAATAAAGATGTTAAAAAAAAAAAAAGAATCTTGTCTATTATCTATCTTGAGGTCTGGCAGCTTTTACTGGCTGAAAAGTTTTCCCTTTTTGTAATCAACCTAAATCCTTGAGCTTTCATATAAACTAATTTATTCTTACATACTCATAAGGCTAAGGCCACCTGATTTCTCTCTCTTCTAGATGTGGCATATAATTGAAGATGATTTCTAAATTTTTTCAATATTAATGACTAGCATCTGTAAGGCATTCAATATGTGCTTTATGTGACTCAATCTCAATTAATTCTCTTAACAACACAAAGGGTAGGTACTCTTTTAGTTCTATTTGGCAGATGAAGAAAGAAGAGAGGGAGAAGCAAGCAATGTACCTGAGGCCTCAGGAGTGAGCACTACACTATCCTGCCTCTTCATTTTTACTACTTTTGTTTTTTTCAACCTGGACAATTACAATTTACTTACTCATAAACTTTCCCTGGAAGACTCCTCTGGAATTCTAATGAAAAGTTCTCCAAGTGGACTCCAGAGCAGGAACTAATTATGATCTGAGAATCTAGCTCGGGAGAGAACACAGAAGGGACGTTCTACTCCACTTACATGTGTTCTTTCATCCACATTCTGTACTGCGTCACAGTTTGGATTTCTTCCCCTACAATTCTAATTGCTGCTCAGTGTACGATCTGTCCTCTCTGAGCCCAGGATCCTTTACTAAAAGTCATACTCAGGATGCTTTAGGTTCCAAATTTTAAAAATAAAACTGGAAGTGGCTTCAATGATAACGGGAATGTATCAATCCACATAACTGAAGAACCCCCAAGACAGGACAGAGTCAAGAACCCAGTTTCTTTTCAGCATTTCACATTGGCATTGAAACTGTTGGCCTCATCTGGGGCCAGCCCCCACTCAGGGTCCTAGGATATCGATGACCAGGTATTCTCAGAGCTACATGCTTTCTCATTTGCACTTGAGAGGAGGGCCATCTCTTCCCCAAACCCTCAAATAAAAGTCCTGAGCTTCACTCTGATAGAACCAACTCATTATATTGGATCCATTATAAGATGCATATTTTCCATATTGTAACATCTCTGAAGTAAAAATACATCTTACAATTGATGTATAGTTATGTCAGGGTTTTTCCTCATTTTTTCTTCATGATCCCTAAAATAGTGTGTCCTTTTTGGTACCTAACACTGGGACAATAGGCCTAGACCAATCAGGAATTATCTCTAGAGCTGGGGCAGCCCCAATCTCTGTACCAAATGCAGTACTGCTATTTCCCATGGGGGAGGGTGGAACAAACGTTGGGAAGACAGTCGAAATGTTCTTTAAGTTACTAGGCACGTACTAACAGGGAAAAATCTAGTGCAAAGTCATTGGTTCTTTTATCCCATCACTTATTTATTCATTAAAATGAAAGCATTTATTGAATTCCAACTATGAGCTGGTACTCTTCGAGGTGCTAGAATATAAATGATTGAGATACAGACCCTGCCATTGACCAGCTCATACTCTATACTGTTATTACATTGTTAAATTTTATATATACATATGTTTCTACATAAGCAGGACAATTATAATAGTGTAATAACTCTGGAGTCATGTTCTACGAACAATAACCAGATAATAATCAGCTAAAGGAAATGGCTAGGCCATAGATAATGTGTTATATGGAAGCTTATACTCAAAGAGCTTTGCTGCAAGTGAAGGAAGCACGTTTCCCAGGCCCTAACAAATCTGGGGCATGTAACGCAGCAACTCAGATTCCGATTTTGGAGTAAGAATGGCAGGCCGGTCCATGGCTAAGATGCAGTGACTCATAGTTTCCGGAAAGGGAGGAAATGAAGCAACGCTGAGGATCAGATCGTGACCTGCAGAAATCTAGGAAGCCCAGTGGAAAAACCCCTGACAAATTCAGCCATTACAAACCATGTGAGACACAAATGATCTGGAAGAGGGGAAAAACAATTGCCAATTACACATACTGACCACCAGATCAATACTATATTTATTTGCAGGGGAAGCTTAAACCAGGGGACAATCAAACAGAATTGGATTGAGCCAAAGGATGATTATGAGATTCTTAGCTGGGAACAAATTCTCTGTCTCAGCTGCGTATAGTATGAGATAAATAACAGACATTTGTGATGAGAGCCCCAGTGAGGTCAAACCACATTAGCAAAACTAGCAAGTGCTTTAGGCAATCAGCAAAACCTGCCGGGAAAAATCATTTTGCCCAGAGCCCAAGTGGCAGAGAGTTGCAGTCAGCAAAAATTTTACTCCTGACACCAACTCTTTCTACTGCTCTGGTAGTTCCTATATAGTTCCTATCTATGAAGAACAGTGACATCCTGCAGATCACCTGCATAGAGCATTATTAGTTAATTTTTGCGATTGAGATGTAGTCGGTTAGTGCTGAGACCAAGCCCTTCTCCCCTGTTTTCTAGGCAGCCAGTGTGATTAGGCATTTACCCTGATCATGGTATGTGGACTCTTGGCAGTGGAGAGGCAAAAGTGATCAAAAAGCTTGCACACAATGTGGCAGCATCAGACTCTATCTGGGAAGGCAAGTCCAATGTATGTATTACATCTATGTATTACAAAGTGCAAAGGGCCTGCAGGAAGATCAGATCACCAGATGGGCCCCAGGAAGAGAAAAAAAGACATCAGGAAAAGCTTTCCTCTTTTGACTTTTCTGATAATCACTGCTTAATATGGGATGAAGATTGTTATGGTGACAGGAGGGGTAAAGGTTACTGAGTTGAAAGGGAAATGGAGAAGAGACTTGATATACACTTTTGGAAAAGTGTATCTCTTTGATCTAAGCTGGAGACCCAAATTGCCTACTCTCTTGGTGCCAATAGGCATCATAAAATTAGTAAGGTTTCCCTCAATATAGCAAGTTACATCTGTCTCTGGTTTTGCTACAGTAGCCTAGAAACCCCCAAACACCACAGCTGTTGGATCTGAGAGTAGAGGAGGAATGTACTATTAACAGTTTATTACTGTAACTCAGTAAGACTAACTGTACTTTGGATATTCCAGTGAGGGTTGCTGAGAGCGGAGAGAGGCAGAAATGGGGGGTGGGGAGTGGTTAAAGCAACCCTTTAAGTCTATTAAGCTAATTACCTTGACAGAGGTTAGTAAGAAGGAACTGACACGTTACATATTTTTAAATAACAAAGACACCGATGTTTTATTAAATCATACAGATTCTAGGCTTTCGGCATCTCCCTAATCCCAAACTTAGCCAGCCTTTCACAGACCACATTTCACGCAAATTCATCAGTGGGTTTATATCAAGATGGCCTTGGGCTCTTAAGTATTTCATCCTCATGATTACTGCCACTTATCAAGGCAACTTTAAACTTGAACCCAATTTCCAAGCTGCATGACAACCCCCTACAAATGGTTTAAGGCTATTTGGAATCTTAATACCCGTGATTTCTTTATTCTATTATCCAAGTCATTGATGAAAGGCTCCCTCTTTTGAGATCTAAGGCCTAACCCCATGGAAATCTACTAGTGCTTTCACACTTGGGATGGCACTGCCCCAACAGTAATGTTCCTGGGGCACGCTCCTCCACAGCTGACTTTATCAACATTGACAAGGAAGTTCAGTAATTCAGCCTACTTTCGGTAAACGGAATGGGGCTGTACTAGAAGCGTCACCCAAGAAGACTTTGCAGACACTTTGCCATCCTGAGAGCTGAGAAGGGGTCCCTCTTAGTAGTCCTGCTGCAAAGAGGAAATGCCGATGAGAAATAGCCAATGACCCAATAAAGCTGGAGATAAGATCCAATTATCCAGATCGTTCAGGCCAAGTTTACCGCCTTCACACCCAATCATAGCCTGCCTGGCTGTAAACTTTACTTTGATAATAGACTTGCCTAAAATTGTCTCATACAGTGTCCTCCCATCCCAGCATCCTTTTATTTATAAGTTTCTTTATGACAGCAAGGCAAGGCCACTAACTGCTGCAAAACGTGATCCAACATCTATGAGACTCTTGGTTGCGATTATATTTCTCTGCTTCAATTATTTGAGTATGAGATAAATGATAGGCATTTTTGACCAAAGCACAGTGAGTTCAAAACTAGCAAGTGACTTAGGTAGTCATCAAAACTTTCAGGGAAAAATCATTTCAACAACCCTAAATTTATTCGTGGAACGGATGAGCTTCCTATCCCTCAACAGGCATTCTTTTGCTTCCTGCCAACAAACTCATGGTTATCTTGTCTTCCTCAGGACTACCTATAACCTTTTAAAAATACTTCCCTATAATGACTGAAAAATAGCTAATACCACCTCCAGGAAACTCCCATTTATAGTAATACAAATGAAGGGAGATTTTGTCAGTTGAAAGAATATCTGAATTGGAATGAGTACAATAGAGAGACTAAAACTTTACTTAGCCTAAATAATATTTGAAAGTAAACCCCCCACTGATTCCTTATTTTTCTTCGATCAGATTTGAAAAAGAAAGAGGTTGAAATAAAAGCAAATGGGTTTTGGTAGGTCTATTTGTTAGGCCTCATGCGGTTGCAGATGGCAAAAATAAATAGCTTTATTGCTTCCCATAACTGGGAAAGATGGGGCAGAGATGGAATGTAGCTTAAGTGAGTGACACAATGGTTTGTTGGTTGCAAACACGGTTGCTGGAGCCAGGCTGCCTGGATTTGAATCCTCTCTGCCACTCATTACCCATGTTTACCTTTGGGCAAGTTACTTAACCTCTCTGTGCCTCAGTTGCCTTATCGTGGCAAAACCAGGGAAGCGGAAAAAATGCTAGCATCTCATTTGGCTGTTGCAAATATGGGTACAGTGCCTGGCATAAAACAATAGCTTTCATCGTGAACTAGACCCAAGGCTCAAACGACGGGGGAGTGAAGGTGAAGGGGTCCGCAGCTGGTCACAGGAAAGGGAATGCAAGAGCAGAGAAGATGGAGTGGGAAGAGTTGGAGCACCTACATGGTCAAACAGAGGAAAAAGAGGACCCAGAATTCAGGATGTGGGGCACCTCCCTCAGTGAAGATCCCTGTGAATCTTCCACTTATCAGAGAAAACCAAGAGGTCAGCGACTGTCGCATCTGCAATGGGCAGACCCACTCCAGCTGCCACTACTCAGCTTCCTTAAAGAAACCACACTGCCCAGGAGTCGGCCGCTTGTCGGTGTATCCCAGGCTCCCGTCAGCCTGGGTCTAAGCTGAAGGAAGCTGGTGAGCTTCCCCTCTATTCTTGAGTCTGTAAGACCGGTGTCTGGTCCTGAGGCACTGCAAGACCAGGTGTTCATTGTAAAAATGCAAATGACCAGGGCCCACGGTAAGAGCTCAAGGCACTGGACATTTACAAATTCAAATGCTTACTGCTATGAATGCGTCGCGCAAATAAAAGTCATTCAGGGACTCTTGGCAGGCACAGTTCTAACTGAGACCGTAAATTGTGACTCTACAGGTAAACTAAAAAAGGCATCCGTCGGTTTCACAACACACCACCCTGTAACAGCGCTGTCCATGCAGAACCAGTTCATGACTATACATTTTCAGTAGTCATGGAGGTGGGGGGAGGCAGTGTCTCCAATTTCTGAAGGCAGTGAGAGAAGCCCCAACATGGATAAGATATATTTACATCTGAAGTCTCTGCTCAGTTCAAAGTTCATGATAGCAATAGCACTTTATTTTTTTAATTGCTGTTACCTTTTGCCATGAAAAGCATAAAGGAAACCCAGATAAATGATTAAAACTCACACCCAGGCTACTTACTTTCTGATGACTGGGGAAGTGGGGACTGAAACGAGCCCAATTAGAAGAGAATCCTCGAGTGCAATCCAAATAAGTGTGGCCACGCAGAATGTTTAATCTATCCTACTTGAAAAAAAAATCAGCTGCATTCACACAAGTTAGTCTCTGAAAAATAAATGAAAGTGGAGATTTAAAGAATGAAGCATTCAGGAGGATTTGGGATCAAAGCAAGAGTCTGTGTGAATCAAAGGAATTGTCACTTGGCATTACTGGAAAGAAACAAGAGAAAGAAAGCAAAATTCAACTTAGCTGGTGATACTTATTGATTATGCTTTAGAAAATATTAGATTCATGAAAAATTGTCTTGGTTAAAACGTTTTGAAATCACAGATTATTTTTACATCTCCATGCTATCTTTTTGTTACCGAGTCCGAGCTCGCTCTGCTTGCTGCACGACAGGCCAATGAATCGGAGACGAGGTGTTGATGCAAGGAAGACGACTTTAGCCGGAAAGCCAGCAGACCGAGAAGATGGCAGACTAGAGTCTCTGAAAAACCATCTTATCAGGGTTTGGATGCCAGTTTCTTTTATAGCACACGGAGCAGGAGGAGATGAGGAAGTAGAGTAAAAGGGCCATCAGTCTTGCACAACATCTCCTGGAATGACCAGCCTCGGTGAGGTAAAGTGTTAGTTTTTTTTTTTTTCTTGCAGCCGTCCACAGGCGGGCGGGGTTCCCTGAGGCAAGCCATTATGTATGATTATAATAACAAAAGCAACGAAAAGCAAACGTTAAAGTCAAAGAAACAGATCCAAAGTGGAGTCCGATTTAGCTCTTCCCTGTTACAATTTCAACCCATTGCCATGGTAAACTGAGGCAACTTAAAGTTGAAATAACATTATTATGATTAGATGCAAATGTGTCCGTGGCATAGAAAAGGTTTAATTAATTCTACTCTTTGTATGAAAGCTTCTTCCGGGACTTCCCTTGTGGCGCAGTGGTTAAGAATCCGCCTGCCAATGCAGGGGACAAGGGTTCGAGCCCTGGTCTGGGAAGATCCCACATGCCGCAGAGCAGCTAAGCCTGCTCGCCGCAACTAGAGAAAAGCCCACGTGCAGCAATGAAGACCCAATGAAGCCAAAAATAGATAAATAAATAAATAAAAGGCTTCTTCCAACTTTGTGTATGTTTTCACTAGATTTTAAGTCTTTTAGGTGGGATTTGTGTCTTAGACATCTTTTATCAAGCACAGGGCTTAAAAAGTACTCCCTGACTGAGTCACTAAATATAAACTATGGAGTTGAGGCAGTATGACAATATTGTGAGAGATTGTGAAATAAATTTCATATTTTACGGCGAGACAAGAAAAATTTGCGAATGAAAAATGTTGCCTGCCATAGTCAACAAAGGATGTTGTCGCCATCAGCCACTACAGCTGCCCCACAGTGAGCCCTGAGGGGACTCAGGATGGAGACAAACGGGCTGCCCGCTGCCCAGCCCTCAGCCACTGCAGCCAGTGGTGCACCCTGAGGGGACTCAGGATGGGAAAGCACAGGATACTGGCCCTAGATAGCTAAGGTACATATGAAAGGAGTGACTTCAGTGAGCCCAGACTCTTGCATCTTCCCATACTCAGAAAAGCACTAAATTCATTAACTTGAGGTTTTCTTTCATTAACAGTCATCTTTTGATGTTCTGAAAAACTTGGTCTTTGTTGCAAAACTCCTATGTATCCTGGCTCCCTTATCTTAACCTCTTCGGAGCAGCTCCTCGGAGCTACCTGAGATGCTGTGTCCCAGGCTTGAAGTTCTCAGAAACTCCGCCAAACAAAACATAATTCTCAACTTTTAGGTTGTGCTTTTTTTTTTTTCAGTCGACAAATTTAAACATAAAAACTTTTCTCTGCCCTTTGGCCTCCTCTCTCCCCTCTACTGGGCATTGTGTATCTGCATTATGCATCTAACAAAACTCTCCATCAGAAGAAACACCTACTCAGACATAAAGAGCATCATTCTCCTGGCACCAACAAGACAACTCCTTAAAAGATAACCTTTTTTCTTGATCATGTAAGGGGCCACGATGACCCATGACCCACTACTCGCTAGACTGTGTAAACTGTCAGTAATACATCATTTAATGCACAGCCCTGTCTCAAAAACTTAGGTATCTGTGCTTTGACTCCTAACAGGTGGAACAGTTCTCAGAGCTTTCTGAAATGCTGTTTCCGGGTTATAATCCTCAATTTGGCTTGAATAAAATTTTCCATTTCTTTCCTTAGAGCAACTGATTAATTCTTTTGCCGACAAGATATAAGAAAACTATTATTTCCCCCGTGTTAGAGAGGAAAGAACTTGCCTTGCAAGACTGTGGAACATAAGACGGTTGCTTCTAAATAACAATCAAATCAAGGTACTCTTCAAGTTCCATACTGGGATGAAAACAGCTAATACCATTTTCTTTTGTATTCATATACTGTTTGATTTTTTTTATTTTAAATTTAAGATGCTGAGAGTGGAAAGCAACGGACAAGAACCATGTACAACTGACACAAGAATGCTGATTTCTAGTCCCAACAACAACGATTAAACAAGAGGATGCTTTTGCTGGACTCATCCTGCCATACAGCCCAGGGACTCTTGAAGGAGTGAAACATTTACAGAATCAAACAATGAGAAGAGCATGTCGTCCTGGAGAAATGACAACAGCTTTGGTAGCATGTGAATTGATGTAAATAAGCAGATATAATATCTTTTTGGACACTGAGATGAACTATAGTGAACTGATGAGTCTTATTCCTGATTAAAATACACATAATAAAATTATTCTGGAGTATGAAGTAAGTAACACGAAGGAAAGGAATCCTTTTCAGAGGAATAATACTAAAAAATGAAGGCACTTTTCATTCAGCATTTACCTCAAATTCATTCAACTATTCAACAATTATGGAATTAATTACTTTGGCAAAACACCCTTCTGGTTGAAAAGAATAACATGTAGTCCTGTCCTCTTGGGAATCTAATTTGGAAAACAGGACATGAGGTGGGCAGAATAATGTCTCCCCCAAAGACGTCCATGCCCTAATCTCCAGAACCTGTGAGTATGTTACATGAAGTAGCAAAGGAAATTAAGGTTGCAGATGAATTAAATTTGCTAATTAGTTTACCTTACAATAGGGAGATTAGCTGGGGTTATCCAGGTGGGCCCAAATGTAACCACAAGAGTCACACCGAGCAATTCTGTGACACCAGCTGGGTATCCTACAATTTAACTCAATTCTGACACTGTCTACCTGGCCTTAGCATCAGATCTGACAGGTTAAGGGCCTCAGTCCCACAAGACTTCCACTGCCATACCTGGTACCCCACCCCTACACTTCAGACACCAATAGCAAGTCCAGGTTGCTACCTATGCTCCGGACTGACTGGAGGTCCCCACGACTCCCTCATCAGATTCGATTAATTTGCTAGAGCAGCTCACAGAACAGGAAACCAGCTTTACTAGATTACTGGCTTATTACAAAGGATATTCAAGGACATGAATAACAGCCAGATGGAGAGCTACATAGGGTGGGGTCTGGAAGGGTCCCGAGTCCTCCTGGAGTAGAGTGTGGGATGTGTCAACCTGAAAAGGCACTTGAATACTCCTTCACCAGCCTAGAAGCTCTCTGAAGCCTGCCCTTTGGGGGTTTTGTGGAGGCTTCACTACACAGGCGAGGATGATTGAATCACTAGCCCATGGCGACTGAACTCTACTCCAGCCCCTCACCTCTCCCTGGAGGTGGCGGGGAGGGGGCATTGAAAGTTCCAACCCTCTAATTGAGATTGGTTCCCCTGGCAACCAGCCCCCATCCTTTGGTTACCTGGCGCTTTCCAAAAGTCACCTCATTAACATAACTCAGGTGTGCTTGAAAGGGGCTTGTTATGAGTAATAAGCTTTATCGCTCTAATCACTTAGGCGTTACTGAGATTTTCGGAGCTCTGTGCCAGGAACTGGGACCAAATGTATACAGTCCATATCTGTAGGTTCCGCATCTGTGGACTCAACCAATCCGGACTGAAAATATTGGGGGTGGGGTGGGGATTCCAGAAAGTTCCAAAAAGCAAAACTTGAATTTGCCTCAAGTTGGCTACTAATTACATAATATTTACATTGTATTTACAATCATTTATATAGCATTTCCACTGTATTAGGTCTTATAAGTAATCTAGAGATGACTTAATGTATACAGGAGGATGTGTCTGGGTGATATGCAAATACTATCCATTTATATAAGGGACTTGAGCATCCTCAGATTGTGGTATCTGCCATGGTCCTGGAATAGGATATTGAGGGAGGACTGTATTTCTTATTATAAATCACTATTATAAATGAGGATCACATGCTACCCCAAAATATGGCATCTTGGCATATTGAGGGTGGAGGAGTTTGGGAAAACAGAAGCAAGAAGGTCACGCTGATGGCCTCCCCCACCAACTCTCGCCTGAAACAGTTCATAAAATCCTCAAATAAGAGGGGCCCTCGCTATATGGGGGTGGAGGAGGAATATCCTTATCTCTGAACACAAAGGGAGACTAAAGTGAACATTTTTTCCTGTTAATCTCTTGGTCAGTTTAATTTTCAAGACCTATCCAGGGACTCTGAAGAACCTTAGTTGGCCAGTGAAGAAGGGAGGGAAGAAAGGTATCTAAACAAAACAGGAAGGAAGCCGGCAGGGCACACAGTTAAAAGAATGACATAGCCTTTGAGAAAAACAGGATACAGCAAAAACTGGTTAGAACCAACTAGGCCCAAGATGGCGGAAGGTTTGAATTCCTGTAGACTTTGCACCTCATTATACGCTCATTCTGATGTATTAGCATGCTAAGTGACATACCCACAGGTGCCATGACAGTTCTGAGGCTGACCATAAAAGGCCAAAAAGCAGGCGGTGGCCCAATTCCTGGAAATCCCTGCCCCTTCCCCCAAATAGTTAGAATATGCCTCCCACTTGCTAGCATATGAAATTACCCAGCCCATATATAAGGGGCTTGATATTTCCTTCTACTGCATCATTAAGGCCAGGAGAATTCAGTTCTACAAATGATCTTCAGATAATGACTGTCCATCAAAAGAAGACGTCAGACAAGTTTATAAGAAAATCTAGAATAAGCAAAAAAGATTACTGGGTATCTTCAATGGGAAAGCTATGCACTGTGTAGAGCACAACATTCTGGGTTATCTGATTCTAGCCTTTCATTTTCTTTGAGTTATTTTATTTTACAAGAGTAAATTGTAGATAACAGCAATGTAAAATAATTCTTGCCTGTAGACATGCAAATAAGTCATATGGTGGCAGGTGACTCCCTCAACCACATCCCTTGAAAATAAGCCAGTTTTGTGTCCATTTGTAAATTCACTTCAACATTTCTTGACTCTATACAAATCAGTAGTTCATTAATCCTACTTGGAACTGGTTGGAACATTTTTCTGGGACCCTCATTTAATTAATGAGTTACAATAAAATATTTTACGTGTTCACTTTATATTTGTATGAGTCATGATTTTACCTTTTGTTAAAAATTATCCTTTAACAGGTTCTATCCAGGAAGTTGTTAATATTCAAGGGATCCAGAGGGAGATGACGCCAGCCAGTGAGTTCATCTACCTTTTTATTGTTCTATTTCTCTGGCTTGCCAATAACCACAGCTTTTCTGTAAGGGAGAAAATGCAATACCAGATATAACAGGCAGTCTAGTGTTCTTGCAAACCGGATTTCTCAGTGTGAATAAATAAATTATGACTGATGATAAACCAGCCTCTTGTGAGCATTGTTAGGCTACATTTGAGGCTGACTGGCCCTGAGTACCACACAATTCCCATTTCTGAAACTGCAGACCTGAGGGCCAGGTCCCAGAACATATGTTAGTAGCCAGCCTGCCTCCTCTGGCAACAATTCAACCTCAATTCTCTAACTTTAACATGGAAAAATTTTTCTAATGCTCTTGAAATATTCTAAGTATATTTTCTGAAAGGCCAAAGATGAAAAAGAGAACAAAGATGCTACTTAAAACTGGTACAGAGGAATGTGTCAAAGAGTTTTCTACACAAAAGAAAGCATAGTGATAAAAGAGGAACTGTCCACAAGCAGGGAAGAGCTAGGTCACACTAGAGACTAATTTTAAATGTGCATACATGTGTCATAGGCCCACAGCAGCCATGAATCCCGCGCTAAGGGTTAATCTAACTGTACTAAAAGTGAAGTGAGCTCTCGTTATTATATTCAGCATCCTCTAATGTAATGGCTTTACGTTACTTTTGAGTAGCTAATATTCTCTAAAGCAGTCCTCCTCTCTTCAAACCTCGCATACATCTTTAATTGAATTTATTATAATACCACCTTCTGGAAAGCAAGAAATAGAATACAGAGTTGGGGTAGCCTCCAGTCCAAGTGGAGAAAACGGCATGCTAATAAGGACACGGAGCAGAACTGGGCAATGAGTTCTATGCATGCGGAGAACTGGGGAGGGTGAGGGCTTCGTGGACACGCCAGCGGTCAAGCACGTGGAGGGTAGTAAAAGCTCTAGAGCACATCTTTCAGAGGGTGTGAGCCATTGTATGGGAAGAAAAATATCTTTCCCTTCTACCCTTCTAGGTTCTCAGCCGAGGCCACCATAACAAAAGACAGATTAACATGAGAAAAGCACCCACATTTATGTTTTATGTGACCTGGGAGCCTTCATAAGGAAATGAAGGTGTGAAGAAATGTCGTTGAACCCAAGTTTGCCTGCCCAATGCACAGAGAGGCCAAACAAACCAAAACGGAGTGTGGGGCACAGAAAGGTTTATTGCAAAGGCCATCTAAGGAGAACAGGTGGCTCACGCTCAAAAGACCTGAACTCCCCCCAGTGGGTTTCAGGGAAGAAGGTTTTATAGGCAAAATCTGGGGCAGAGCGGCAGGCTGTGTAACCCTCCTCTGGTTGTGGGAAGGTAACAGGGCGGTGCTCCAGGAATCTCAATCATCAGCCTTCTGGCTCCAACCGGTTTGGGGCCCACTTGCTTGCGCTCAGCCTGAAGTTACCATCCCCCACCTGGGTGGGGGCCTGAGTTCCTGTAGAAGAACTCAGAGATATGCATCAAATTGTTATGCACTCCCCCAAGGAGGACCAGCTTCCATCGGCTGCACTACTGTTTCTTTCTGCATGCCCTCACTCCTCTAAATATAACTATTTGAATCTGCCCTTTGGAACCGAGGGTAGGTCTAGGAGGCTGAAACCTTTGTCCGATAAACAAGAAATGGGGGACACGGAAAGGCCTGTGTACTTAGGAGGGCCCCACAGGGTGCTGCTCAGTTTCGGAAATAGTTACCTGGGCGTTTCTATATTAGGTTTGACGAAGCGTGGAGAGTTGTGGGAAAATGTGAAGGGACAAAGAGTATGAGCTAAGGGTAGTCAGCTGGGGGGAACCCAGCAAGACCTGTTCACTGCGATTCCCTCCAGCATCCCTCCACCTGCAGAGATCAGGATGCTCCTTTCCTCCGTCTGGGGAGGGCACCTCTCACTTGAGGGTCTTATGACCTGCCTCAGGGGAAGGTCAGCGAGGCCCTCCTGCACCTATAGTTTCTCAAATTCCTTCACCTTAAAATGTTCACTATGCTGAGGTATCATAGTTTGGGGTAGAGTATCCTGAACCCCACAACCATTGCCATACCGCCTACCTGTGTCAGAATTGATTCTGCAATGTGGCAAAGATGAGCCCGAAATGTGAAGTCACGGTGGCCCATAGCTGAGAGAAGCTGGTAACATCACCCGCTTCACTACCTTCACCCCCTCCATGACCCCTTATTTGTCCTTCAGAAATCTGGGCTCAAAAGGGGACCCCTTTCTTTGCCATGTGTTTTAGAAGTTTCCTGTAGTGTAGAGACAAGACTGAGACTAACCTTTTGCAAATTCAATTTTGCCATCTGTGGAGTGAAACAATATCCACTAAACAGGCTGTGAGGTTTAAATGAAATAAATTTATAAACTGCTATTTTCTAGGGTGAAGTAAGCTAGCTAAAGCTGAGTTGGAGGATTGTGATTGGTATTAGATTTCCTTAACCGTGAGGCATTTCCTGTAAGTGCAGGCTGACTTAGCTTTAGAGCTTTAGATTTGTGACGGGGATTGGGCCACGTGGCAGTCTCCATTTTGTGGAGCCCAATATAAGAATGAACTTTAACGCTGCCTAAGACAGTGTCTGGCTGACTCTTTTTTTAAAAATTTTTTGGCCACACCGCACAGCATGTGGGATCTTAGTTCCCCGACCAGGGATTGAACCCACACCCCCTGTACTGGAATCGTGGAGTCTCAACCACTGGATGGTGAGGGAAGTCCCCCTGGCTGATTCTTAATAAATGGTTTTCCTGTTACTGCTGTCTTTGTGGTTGTTTGGGAGGACTTGTAGCGATCATCCCTGGTGATAAGACTTCCCTACTCTGCTAAAAAACCCCAAGGACACCAACAAGGTTAAGAACAAATCCTCAGTGAAAATTAGCAATTCCTACAACCAATTTATGACCTTATAATGAAAGATAGAATGATAGCAAACAATAGTGCAAACTGTAGAACACTATGGCAAGACTCCAGGATGATATTAAAAAGGATTGGCATTGTTTTATAGAAGTTATAGTCAGCTGATGGTCATAGTGGACCACAGCACTGAAAAATGTGGTGTTAAAAAAATTAACATTTTTTCCTCCCTCACCTCCATTTAAGGATTCCCCTGCTCTTAGTTTTTTGTTTTTTTTTTTTTTTTTAGTTTAAATTATTAAGCTTTCCACATAAAAGAAGCACTTCAGCCATGATGATTATTTTTAGTAGGTACTAATGGGACAACTTGTGAACACCCTTTTAGCCACACTGTTCTCTCATTACTGTGATTAATGACTTCCCAGCATTTCTTTGTTCACCAAAGTCACATATTGGTGTACTCCAGATTTACTGACATGGGAAAAATTATGTAATATCTTTCTCAGTTGCAACTCTCCCATCCAGCTTTAAATAGTTCACTCAATTCTATCTACCCTCGAAGTACTTTTTAAAAATCTATGCTATGGGGAACCCTCTCACACTGTTGGTAGGAATGTAAATTGATACAGCCACTATGAAGAACAGTATGGAGGTCCCTTAAAAAACTAAATATAGAACCACCATATGACCCAACAATTCCACTACTGGGTATATACCCTGAGAAAACCATAATTCAAAAAGTCATGTACCACAATGTTCATTGCAGCTCTACTTACAATAGCCAGGACATGGAAGCAACCTAAGTGTCCATCGACAGATGAATGGATAAAGAAGATGTGGCACATATATACAATGGAATATTACTCAGCCATAAAAAGAACCGAAATTGATATTTGTAGTGAGGTGGATGGACCTAGAGCCTGTCATACAGAGTGAAGTAAGTCAGAAAGAGAAAAACAAATACCGTATGCTAACACATATATACGGAATCTAAAAAAAAAAACAAAAAAAGGTATGATGAACCAAGGGGCAGGACAGGAATAAAGACGCAGATGTAGAGAATGGACTTGAGGATATGGGGAGGGGGAAGGGTAAGCTAGGACGAAGTGAGAGAGTAGCATTAACATATATACACTACCAAATGCAATAAAATATCTAGTGGGAAGCAGCTGCATAGCGCAGGGAGATCAGCTCGGGGCTTTGTGACCACCTGGAGGGGTGGGATAGGGAGGGTGGGAGGGAGACGCAACAGGGAGGGGATACGGGGATACACATATACATATAGCTGATTCACTCTGTTATACAGCAGAAACTAACATAACATTGTAAGGCAATTATACTCCAATAAAGATGTTAAAAAAATAAAATAAATAAATAAATAAATAAATAATAAAAATAAAAATCTATGCTATGTATTTGCATGTGTTTAATGCTAAGTTTGGTTACTGGTTTCTCTCCTAAAAGAGAAATTCAGCATTTATCCTAAAAAGCAAAATCTCTTTAATTATAAAACACATCAGTTAAGCAAACAAAAGTCAACAAATGTGTATTGTATTAAAGAGAATTGCTTTATTAAATAAATGTTAAGAGGTTTGTGTTTTAAAATGTTCCAGTGACAATGTTAGACTTTATCTGAGCCCTCGGGGCCTGGAAAACAACAAAGGTTAAGAAATACCGCCGTCCTTTTGTTTTCTGGGGAATGGCTTACTTACTTCAAAGGATCACCTTCCCCATATCACTTCCGAAAGACTTGTGGGTTTATCCGGGACAATGTCAGACATGACCCTCCACATTCCCCTTCACTGCCATAAATGATTAGCTTATGGTTGTACCCACTGACCAGTCTGGACAAAATGCCTGCCGACAGCATCAGAATGCCAACCCCTCTTTACTGACCCCTCCAGAAAATCAGCTGACCCCAAGGAAAGACGTTTCCTGCTCAACTGTTGGATCATACCACCTGCTCATCCCTCTCTCCCATATCTGGTTCTTTCTAGCCTTATTTACCTGTCCTTATATAAGAAAACTCCTTTCTCCCCAGCCTTTGAGATCTTATAGTCAGACTGTTCTAAGTTCTCTCTCCCTAATGCAATGGTCCCCTCCACTTAGTGCAATAATCCTTTTGAATTAAGGTCTTTCCTTACCTAAATCTGATTTAGTTTTTATGTGACAATGGAAATCTAGGTAAAAGTTTTAAACAGTACCATGGTTAAGAATCTTTGACTCCTAAATCCCAGGATGTAAAAAAAAGTTTCCTTTCTTTTTATACCCTCCCCACTATTTTTTTTTCTTAATTTAATCCATTTGCAAAAAAATTAACAATAAAGTGCTTCTTGAAGGAAGAAGGATATTAACAAATGATAAAACAACAGGCAGGCAGGCAGGAGACAGGAAGTCTCCTTCACTTTTAGCCTATATGAAAATAGTACCATGGGTGGGTATTTGTGTCCATGTATATACAAGCTTCAGAGGTTTGGATTCATGTCACCTGATTTCTTTTTGTTGGTTTTGCACCAGCTCTCAGAGCCATCTCATTATATCCTGCGCTCCGAGCCCCACTTGATCATAGTCTTCTCACTGCATTTCAAATTTTAATATGCAAAAGAGTCTCCCTGAGGGTTTGTTAAAACACAACTTGCTGGACATCACTCTCAGTTTCTGATTTTGGTGGAGCCTGAAATTGTGCATTTCTAACAAATTTCATGGCAATGCTGATGGTGCTGATGGTCCCCACCTTGAGGCTATTCATTATTCGGCCATCCTCAGCCAGGGAGCCCCAACCCCCTGGCCAGGGCAGCCATCCCCAAGGGAGGTGTTGGTGTCAGGGGAGATGCTGTATGATGTGGGTAGGGTGATGGCTGCAAATACATCCTCAGGGTTAGTTTTTCACCTCCTAGAGTCTCTAGGACAGGAAGAAATGCAAAAAACGAGGCCCTTTCAAATACACTTTTTTTTTTTTTTTTTTTTGCGGTACGCGGGCCTCTCACTGTTGCAGCCTCTCCCGTTGCGGGTTGCGGAGCACAGGCTCCGGACGCACAGGCTCAGCGGCCACGGCTCACGGGCTTAGCCGCTCCGCGGCATGTGGGATCCTCCCGGACCGGGGCACGAACCCGTGTCCCCTGCATCAGCAGGCGGACTCTCAACCACTGCCACGGCTCACGGGCTTAGCCGCTCCGCGGCATGTGGGATCCTCCCGGACCGGGGCACGAACCCGTGTCCCCTGCATCAGCAGGCGGACTCTCAACCACTGCGCCACCAGGGACGCCCTCAAATACACTTTTTTGAGCTTTGAGTAACTAACAGCTTCAATCTCAAGCACCTCCTGTAATGGGAGGAGAAAGGAGGCACTGGCTGGACAGCTGCCAGGCCCCACTGCCTTTCAAAGATTACAATTGGGCTCTGGGGAAGGCAGATTAGGTTTTGCTCCCCTGGGATGCAAACTACGGCATCTGCGATCCATTTGAGGAGTGGGTTACCCTGATAAACACCACTTCCCTTGTACAGCTCCAGCTGCGATTGAATGCTCCCATCCTGATGTACCAAGAAGGGCCGATTTTGTAGCTTCAGGAAATAAAAGCACCAAGCTTAGCCTGACAGGGAAGGAGCCTGCATCCTGTTATTCTCTTAAAGCTCCCCTTAAGGGGATAAGGCTCCCACGGGCCCTGGGTCCACCCAAAACACTGACCAGTGGCTAGACTATTCATGAAAGCAGGGCTGACTCACCCACCAGGCAAAGGAGGCTTAGTGCCAAGGGCTCGATCCTGTGAACATATTAAGCGCCACTGAACTGGACACTTTAAAAGGGTGAATTTCATGATATGTGAATTATACCTCAATTTTTTTTTTTTTAAAAATTGCCTTTAATAGCTACACAACCTGAAAAAAAACAAAACTAACCAAGCACATTCTGGGAGTCTAAAAGTTGAATGTGACTTTGTCTCAGCCAGCAGGCAATTCATAGGAAAGTTGGAGAATCCTCAAATTCTGCCAAGCCACAGCCCACCTGCCAAACTCAGACCTCTGGGTCAGGATGAGTGTGACTGCCCTTTCAAGCAACTGGGTCTCCAGACATTTAGAAACAGCCTAACTGGAAGTTATACCTATGTCTTAAAAGTTAACTTCATATCCCTTCTCCAGTGAGTACCAGATAGAAGCCTCTTAAAAACCCACTTCTCTTAGCAGTTAATCCTGAAGTGGGATAGTGAACAAAACTCACACTAGAAATACTAGACAAAAGTGGTGAGACAAAACCAATCAAGCCTGTGAAAAGTCTGCTTGATTTTATTAGACCTACACACTGAGGATTCGTGATTTCGGTGCTGTCAGCCACTGGACACATCACCCACAGAATTAATACAATAAAACAGGCCATATTTTCAGTTGTGTTCTAGACTAGGAATGTTTTTCCTACGGGTGAGAAAAAAATGGCAGAACTTGGCATTAGACGTTTTGAGTTTAAACTCAAGTTTTGTCAAGTCAGTTTCATCAACTATTAAATGGCAGTATTAATAATTACCACCAAAGAGACTTACAGTAAAGAAGAGATGTGGAAAATCCTGTCACTGATTCCTTCCTGCATGGAACTGAGAGCTTCTTCTGAGTCCATTTTAAGCCAGTTTGAGGCCAGGTTGCAGTTTTCCACATCTTATGATAGTGTTGCACAGGGTGATCATGGTCCAAGGCCAACCACAGCCCTTGCCGAGTCTATCCTTGAGCTCAAGTAAACTTTTCATAATATTGTTCTCACTTAAGAATCCTGGAAATCAGACACATTCTGGATACGAGAAAAGAGGAAAAGGAAAAAATTCCATTCTCCCCCACGCCACCCTTCACCAACATATACGTACACGCTTTTACAGGGTTCACTCTAGAAATTTCAAAATAATCTGATTTGTCTTTGGAAACTTGCCATCTCCTGCAAGTCTCTAACTTGGATTAGGTGTTCAAACAGTCCTCCTAACTCTTCCCCTTCTGAACAAATACTCTGAAAGTTTCAAGTCTCTTTTTTGTTTTCCACACAAGGGCTCCCAGGAACAGGAATCCTTGAAGTACCAGCGATGAGGAAGGATGAGAAGCAAAAGCATCTTCTTATGGGACCTCACGGATCAGTCAGTACATGAGGGGACCGCCATCTTGTACACACACACACCTCACAACCCACACAATTCAAAACCCAGAATGAGCTTTTGTTACTCAGTGACATCACATTTATCGCATCGATGGGACCTCAAAAATAGAATCCCCCCAATAGCATTTTCTCGAAGTCTCTAACTATACCGCAAATCGGAACACGAAGAGCCCTTCAGAGTAACTAATTCACAAGCCAAGGGGGAGATTCTAGGAACTTTAAATAATATTTCATTAAATTCTAGCTTAGCAGCGCTCTCATGTGATTAACCTTACACATTTCCAAGTCTATTATTTGCTTTTTGAGGAGGCAGGGAAAATGTTGTAAGGATTCATATGCTCATGATTGCTAGAGCATTAAATATTTTTTAAAATGTTATGTCAGGGACTTCCCTGGTGGAGCAGCGGTTAAGAATCCACCTGCCAATGCAGGGGACACGGGTTCGATTCCTGGTCCGGGAAGACCCCACATGCCACGGAGCAACGAAGCCCGTGCGCCACAACTACTGAGCCTGCGTGCCACAACTACTGAAGTCTGCGTGCCTAGAGCCTGTGCTCTGCAACAAGAGAAGCCACTGCAATGAGAAGCCCACGCACTGCAACGAAGAGGAGCCCCTGCTCGCAGCGACTAGAGAAAGCCGGCGCGCAGCAACAAAGACCCAACGCAGCCAAGAAAAAAAAAATGTTGTCAAAGTGCTACATTAAAACCTTAATTAGCCTGACTACCAGGACACCATGAATAACTTGTTAATTCATTTTTTTAAAAATGAAATTTACCAAAAAGCCTTGATTTTCAACAATAGCTGCAGAAGGTCTCTCTGAAATACAATTTTCTTTTTTTCTTTTATTTTATTTTTATTGAAGTATAGTTGATTTACAATGTTGTGTTAGTTTCTGGTGTATGGCAAAGTGATTCAGTTAGACATATATATATTAAAATATTTTATTCTACTGACTTTCAAGGTTGTTTCTATCTTCATGACCCTTTCTTCAAACAAAGTGCTATGTGGAAGCTAATCCATGACGGCTGCAAAGCAGAGCTGTTGAGGTTGGAGTGGGCATTGATGGTTCAGGCCCTACCCACTCAGCTGCCTCTTCCCCTCTCCAGGGCTCTGAGATTTTCCACCCTAGAGGTACTAAAGAGGTGCTTCAGAATTCATGGAACACAGTAAAGCACAGTTTGAAAACCATAATTGTTAGCCAATTTCCCCTCTCCGATACAGTTTCAGGAGGATTGCTATCTATTTTTTTTTAATGAATTGGATTGATTGATTGATTGATTGATTGCTATACAGTAGGTCCTTGTTGGTTATCTATTTTAAACATAGCAGTGTGTACATGTCAATCCCAAAATTCCAATCTACTTTTTAATTAAAATTAATAATAGCTACATTTACTACAGGTTAACTATAAACCAATTCTGCGCTAAGAGCCTTACTTGTTCAAATTACCTCAATTAATCTTGACATCCAGCCATGAGCATTTACTCACAGCCACTGTATTATTCTTTCAAACAAGATTCGCTCTGCCTCCAGTTCTTTATTTGAACAAGGCAAAATTGTGAACTAGATGAAATAGATAACTTTTGCTTTCACCTCTTATATCTTCTTCTCTTGCTCTCTCTCGGAGCCTCAAGCTCCAGGTATTATCTGTATTTGTGCCATCATTTTTTGTGTGTGCCTATTTACCAAGTGTTCACTTCCTATCAGACATTGAGGCTACCAAGATAAATGAGAAAATCCTTGACTTCCAAGAGCTCAGTCCAGAGGACGTTGCCCAGATGCTAGTTTGCTCATTTCAGAAAACAGCTGTGTTCAAACCATTGACACAGTTCAAATTTTCTTGGGGGAAAAACCCAATTTCAAATATTTAAATAAAGATCCACAGTATTTTATCTGAAACCCCTGGTGCCAGGTCTGTTTCAGAATTTAGAATTTTTCAGATTTTAGAAAGGTAAGGTGGTACTTACACCACTGTATCTGTCAGGATAGACTAGATTATGCTCCAGTAACAAGTATCTCCAAAATCTAAGTTGATGGGGGCTCTGCTCTCCATCTCTTCCAGGTCCAGGCTGTCAGAGCAAAGACTGTCAGGAGCATTGCTGGTCAGAGTTCCAGAGGGAAAGATGGAAAGCTAATTGCAAACTGCCTCCTAAAACTTTGGCTCAGAAGTGACATATATCACATCTGCTCACATTTCAGGGGCCAAATCAAGTCACATGGTCAAACCTAAATTCAGAGAGGAAGGGAAGTGCCAACCCTACAATGTGCCCAGAGAGTGGAGAGCAGGAAATACTTCATACACAGCCCTTTGGATTTCCATACCATGTATTATGTAACAGAGTCTGCCACAGCAAGGAATAGGAAAACCCAATACCTGTTCCACAAAAACTGTGAATATTTACACTGGGGTGGGTGGTTGTAAAAAGAGATTATGTGTGACCTCACATTGGTTCAGTTCTGCTCTTGTACACAAAGGAGTTTGGGGGCCAAGCTTACAAAACTCTGTTTTTCAAGCTTTGGGCATTTCAGGCTTAAGATAAAGGATGGTAGACATGTGCTGTGGTCAGAGATTTCTATTTTTGCTCAGCTTTATATTTACTTTATTCTATTATAATTTGATTCTTTTCCATAAAGACATCACCTGCTTGCAAAATTAAATGTAGAGGCAGTGTAGCCATGACCTTGAACCCTGGAGATGGACTTCCAGCTCTGCCACTTATTTCTCGAGTGTAAATAATCTTGGTTGGCGCCTGGGCATCAAGATTTTGCAAAGCTCCCCGGGTGATACCAACGTACAGTCCCATTAGAAAGCCACTGCTCCTATGGCATTTCCTGAAACATAGAACCAGCATTCTCTAGCTGGAAAAAACAGTATACATATTTTTCAGCTCTCTTTCCTCAGCAATAGCACACAAAACTTTTGTGTTTTGCTCTAAGAGAGGAAGGGAGGGAATTTTGGAGCATAATCATGGTTTGGGGACATCCATGCTGCTACCCTCAGCTTACTGGGAGGTGTTGGCTCAGAGAGCGGCTTCCTGTCCTATCTGCCACCATGGCTCAAGGTTCAGGGTGCAAGGACTAGCAACTGCTCTTGGTGGCCTTAGTCCTACCTCTGGTGGGTGGTCATGGAAGCAGCAGCCTTCAGATTATCTGAGCATATTCTGCTGGTACTGGCCTCTCCTTGGGAGAGCTGTTCTTCTCACCTGCCATTTTCAAGTTAGCCTCATACATATTGACTGCACTGCCTAAAATCTATGTTCTATTAATTTTACACAAAATTACAAATGCTAAGATCCTACCAACTCCTGGATATAGATTTACTGATAAAGTCTGAAATGAGAGTAAAATTTGTATGACAAGAAAGGAAAACAATGATTATAAGACCCAAATTAGTGGGCCCTGAGAAGGGGTGAAGCAAGTAAAATCATTTAAATGGCCTACAATGTCTGGGTCAAATTACAGAAATAAGTAATGGAAACCCCTCACACTACCCTTTCTTATTTTTTAAAATTTATTTATTTATTTTATTTGGTTGCACCAGGTCTTAGTTGTGGCGGGAGGGCTCCTTGGTTGCAGCTTCAGGGCTCCTTTGGTTGTGGCTCACCAGCTCATTAGTTGCAGTTCCTGGGCTCCTTAGTTGTGGCATGCGAACTCTTAGTTGTGGCATGCATATGGGATGTAGTTCCCTGACCAGGGATCGAACCCAGGCCCCCTACATTGGGAGAGCGGAGTCTTACCCACTACGGCACCAGGGAAATCCCACACTACCCTTTATTAATGCTTAACTGCAGTGTTCAGGTAAAGGTGATGGAAGAAACAAGATATTTATTTACTTTCACTACTGAAACTCCAATAAAACTACTGTAAGAGTATTATAAAACATCTAATCTCAAAATAACAAGAATTGGACAGGGAATAAACAACAGCAACAAAAATTTGGAAGCTGGAAAGCAGATGGGTAAGAAGTTGGAAAGTCAGCAGACCAAAAGAAGCTGCATCTTAAACTGACAGTGGGAAAAGCCACAATGCAGCTCAATTTATATCACAGACCAGGGGTCAGAAAATAAAGTTTGATTGAAACACAGAAACGCCCATTTATTTCAGTATTGTTTATGGCTGCTTTCATGATACAGCAGCAAAGTTGAGCAGTTGGGAGCAGTTGTGATTTTATAGTTCAGCAGTTGTATGGTCCACAAAGCCTCAGATATTTACTGTCTGGCCCTTTAGAGAAGCTTGCAGATCCCCACCATAGATTACTCCAAAGGTGCAAGAACTGGCAGTATCAAGTACCTCAGGGAGTTGGTGAGAAGGTGAAGTTGTAAAAAAGATGGTTAGTTAAAAGTATGTATAAGAAGCAATTAAATTTCCAGTTTCCCAGATCTTGTACAAAAGGAACATCCAGAGATTAAATACAAAAGGGGAGAGGGGTTCATAGAAATTCAAAATAAATAGCTCAATGAATGGGTCAGAACATAAGATTAAATGTTCCAAAACCAGGGGGAAAAATATAAAGAACCAGTCTAATAGTTTAGTATCTGAATATAATAAGATATCTAGAAAGTAAAAACAAAAGGGGAGACAGGAAAGCATTGATGAAATTAGTTTTTAAATGTCAGGTACTGAAGAGCATGGATGTTGAGACGGAATCTGCCCAGTGAATGCCCAGCAAAATGGATGACCAGAGGCCCAAACGAAGGCCTGTCATCATGAAAGAGCAGAACAGAGAAGATCCCTCCAGCTTCCAGAGAAAAAAACCAGGTCAAAGCAAGGGATCAAGAATCAGAACAGCTTCGGTCTTCTCAACAGCAGTACAGGTTCCTGAAAGATATACATGGAAGCAATGCCTTCAAAGTTCCGAAGGAAAATGGTGCCACCTGCTTGGCACAGACAGATATTCAAGAAATGTTTATTAAACTGCAACAAATTACCAACCTCCTTCCTGGTTTGTATTTTCTTTTTTTCCAAGGCCCCTAGAGGAATATTACATGGACAAAATATCCCAGGAATATAAACACCCATGTTCATTCCATCTTGCCTGGCACAGCGGTAGGATTCCAGAGATGACCACTGTATGAAGAGATATACCTCCATCTTGTCTGACCACTACTATCTTTCACCTGGACCATTTCATTACCCTCCTAACTGGTCTCCCTGACTCTACTCTTGCTCCCTTGATCTTACCTCCTCACAGCAGCAAGTGAAAAGAAGTTGCATCAAGTCAATCTCCTACTTGATATTGTCCAATGACCAACCATTGCTTTTATAATAAATTCTGTACCATGGGCTATGAAGTCCTGCATGACTGGACCCTTGGTTACTTCTCCAGCCTCATCTCGCTCACTAAGTTTCTGGTCTTTTCTTCATAGAATGTGCTAGCTCCTTCTTGCCACGGGGCTACTGCACAGGGCGTTTCTTCTACCTGGAACTCTCGTACATCACTTTCACACAGCTGCCTCCTTTGTATATTTCAGCTCCTAGCTTGAATATGACATCCTCAGAGAGGCCATTCCTGAACACTTGGTCTAAAAGAGCTTCCTACTTCATTTATTCTCACACATACTATGGTTTTCTCTTCCTTCACAACACACTGCACAGTGTAGCTACTTATTTTATTGCGTGTCTCCACATGAGTGTAGACTCTGTGAGGGCAGAGATAATGCCTGCTTTGTACATCATTGTTTCCATAGTGTTGACCATGCTATGCGCTCAATACTGCTTGTTTAAAAAAGAAGGAAGGAAGGGTAGGAGAGATGGATAAAGTTTAATTCTCAGCTCAGCATGGGTAATTTCACGTACCAGACTTAGGTCATTGTAATGATTTGAGATTCCAGTATGGAATTCTGCCCAGATTTCTGGTTTTGAAGACATAGGAATTCATCTGAAATTCTAGACTATCATCTACAGTACCTAAGTATTCTAGCATCACTTTCTGCTCAATTATCAAGATTCTTCAGCTTGTCCTTCACTTTTGGCAGAAGCAAAGGTCCCAGATTTCAAAATCCAACCATTTGCTTTTCCCACTTATCAAATGATGATGATTGCTGGCTTAGATTTTTCCCTGTGAAAAAGTTGATCCCATTTATATGAAATATTCAGAATCAGTAAATCCAAAGAGAAAGAAAGCATATTTTACTGGTTGCCTAAGTCTGATACTTGGTTGCAGGGGCTGGGAGGAGGGGAAAAGAGGAAGTGACTGTTCAATGGATACGGGGATTCCTTTGGGGAGATGAAAACATTCTGGAACTAGCTCGATCTGATGGTTGCACAGCATTATGAATATACTAAGTGCCCCTGAATCGTGCACTTTAAAATGGTTAAATTGGTGAATTTAAAAAAATTCATTATTTAGGAATTTTGCCACAATAAAAAAACTGATCCCATGTGCTTTCCTTTTACTTATTCTAAAAATAAGAGACCAGTATTACTGAAGACAATCTCATCCTTAACACCACTTTGTTAGACACAAAAATCTGGTCCTAAATGGATAATAAACCTCATAACGTTTAGGGAAAACTTTCATTTTCTCATTTCCAGTTGATTTCAAGAGGTAGGAGGTTACTACTTTTCCTTAACTCTACTATAGCCAGAATGCTACTTGTGTTTCCTCTGTGCCTTAATTTGTAGTTAATGGTTTTTAAACTAAATACTATTATTTATTTTATTATTTAAGTAATGATACATTTAAAAATGTATCCTGCAACTACACATCAACATAATCATCCAGAAAATATCCGTAGGGTAAGAGTCTGAAGCAAGGTTACTGTTAAAATGCAAAATCTAGCACAGATTGCCTCTACAGTACCACTCTTTCAAAAATAGGTTTACACTGGGAAGAGGGCTTTCCCTTGCTATTATACATGCATTAAAACCAGAAGCCAATTTGCAGTAATGTTTAGCCTTTGTCCATCTCCAGAGCTTTAGCATTCATATGCATCTAGGTGGTGTGTTTTTCTCACTTCTTCACTGCACATTTCCTCCTGGAAGCCTCTGGTCACAACTGATGACTGGCGATTGATGTTTAACAGGGCTCCTATTGGCCTCACACGCACACTGCCTTAGGAAGGAGGAAGAAGACCTGATGTTCTCAGCACAGGAGAAAAGCCTTCTCAACTTGCAGAGTGATAAAGATGTCCCTCCATAATAAGTGCTAAAAATAACTGCCATGCCTTCAATCTCCCTTGCCTAAGTCCTCTAAACTAGGGGATAAATCTAGAAGCTTGCTTGAAGCCGACTGGATTTCTTCAGACTTTGAACACTGGATTTATTCCAACAAAGGTACTGCTCTCTTTAAGCTTTTAAATACTTGAGGCTGAAGTGTTTCTCAAGCAAATGAAACGTCATCCATGCTTCTCATTTTGGAACGAGTCTTCATATATGTGAGCTGTTTTTCCTTCTCAGGAAGGAGTGACGTGTAAGAATTACCTATGGATATGAAGTGGCATATGGCTAACTGTGGGGGAGGAAGGGCAGAGTGCTTCTATATTTCATCACGTGCTGGGGGCCGTGGGGAATGCAGTTACTAGCAAAAACCAGAATGGCCTACAGGTAAACATATGGCATTTCTCACAATAATCATCTCCTAAAACCTTCTGAAAGTACTGTAAAAAATTCAGCAATAGTTTATTGTACTGCTAGAAATTCAGTGTCACAAAGGGCCAAAGTTTACTGACAAACTAGTATATATGGATGAACTTGACCTTCAGCACTCACAAGAAAAGACCAATTGCACTGCATGTAATTTGTCTTGCCTGTGTTTTGTTGCTCGCATAATATAGAGATTCCTCTTCCTCTACAAACAAATTAAACAATGGCGACAAAAACTATCTTGGGTAACAAATTGCTACTAACTACAAGGATATCATTCATCCCTTCATCATTAACTCTATAGATATTTATTGACACTCTGCCATATATCAGACTTTGTCCTAGGTTGGGGCTACAGCAGTGGGAGAGATAATCATTGTTCATAACTTCAAAGAGTTTATAATCTTGCAGGAACACAGATATGTAAGTAATTACAAACAAACAATTGTTTTAGAAAAGACGAAGGCTACCTTCATCAAGTTATTGTCTCAAAATACTAAATACTACCGAATTATGTTTGGCAAGAACACATTACTTCCTCATATAGGAACAGAAAACATTTCCCCAAACGCACTCTTTACATTCATAATGAAGGTCCATCTCCCTCATGAGTTAAGTAAACCACCCTTACCAGGAAGACTTTCCTGGGAGGGACTACAGTTTATAAACCACTGTCCCAAGCAGCCAGAGAGATGCTCTCCATTTCTCAATAACTTTTGTACTGGTGTTGTGCTTGGAGATATTGAGTGTCAAGATGTTCCTTCCAGCCCTAAACGTCCTGTTTCTATTTTAGATCAACTGCCACGCAGGTTGGTAGAACCATGCTCACGTGTGAACTCAAGCACACTTTCCTGTTTTAAAAGTTAGGGAGACTCAAGTAAGGCAAGCAAACAGACAAAATCCCAGCAACTTCAAGTCTTGGTACCCAATGCAATGACCCAGTAAGCATGCAGTGGTCCTTTCATCTAGCCAGCACAGTAGACTAAATCCACACCTCTTGCTTGAAATTCTTTGAAATTGAGATTATCGGGTAGCGGACTGGTTGCCTGGCATTATCAAACCATCTTGATAAGCTCATCCCCCTATAAGTATGACTGGCAATGGTCCAGGAGAGCTGGGTACATGCCATGAATAAGCCAGAACTACTTAACTGAAATAAAAATTCCACACCTTAAGCTCTCTTCTGAAGAGTTTAATTTAAAAAGAAAATTAGCACAGAGGCAAACATAAACAAGAGGGCAAGGTTATTGCATGCTTTGCACCAGATTTATCAACTGAATCATAATTAGAAGCCCTGCCACTGAAATAATGCAATTTGATGCTACATTTATTCTAGCATTATATTGATCGTCCCTAAAGAAACAAAGCTAACCTCAATAATGTCAACAAATATTTTGGAATCTCAGTTTCAATCCTACAAATGCATATGATTAGTCTCCCCAATCGAGAGTGGGTGGGTACAACTGGTTCCTGAAATAGAATTGACGGTGGAGGCACTGAGAAACAATGAGGGTTTTGATCCTCTGGAATTTCTTGGCACTGATTTGTTGTGGGAAGAATTGAAAATCATTTTGCAGCAATAAAATATAATGTTTGATTTTCTGCTGACTTCTTCCTGGTTTACTGCAACTCCATGCATCTGGAAAACTTTCAATGATCAAAATGAAAGATATTTCCAACGAATCATTTGCGGCTGCTGAGGTAGCTCATAGCTTAAACACAATAGAGGAGAACAGCCAATGGGAAGAGAGGGGACTGTCACGAAAGGCAGGAGGCCCATCTTCATGAGGAGCATCGCAAGGGTGCGGTTAGTACAAAACAATAAATACTGCTGATGAGCCATCTTCCAAGAGGAAGAAACAATTCTTTTTTATGATCCATGAATAATGAGGACAATCTGAAACTGGCGGCCTTTTACACAATTGGTGCAGATGTCTCCATGTTAGAAACTAGCGTTGGGACTTATACTGGCAGTGTTTACCTTTCTCTTTTGTGGAAACGTGTACCTGACTTTGGAGCGTCTGAGCCCTCAACTCCTGTGCATTACCTCAAGCTGACATTTTGGGATTTGGTCTTATGAATAATACATAGGCATTCACTGAGCAACTGCTATGTGCCAGGCACTATAGGGTGGCAGAGAGAAAGCAATGCCCCTGCTTTCGGTGGAGAGAGACAAATAATAAACAGGAAACCAACCATTCAAGGTACACATCAAGAAGAAACTTAGAATAATGGGGATGCTATTTTAGCAAGGGTGACTCTGGGGAGAGAGGCAGAATTTGAGCAGGCCCGTGAATGGAGTCAGTGGCAAGTCCTGCCAAAGATGTGAGTTCCAGGCAGAGGACGATATGGGGAAAAGAGTGGGCTGGGCAAAGGTACCTAGGAACATGCTTGCCAAGTTCAAGGCATTTAAAAATGTTTCTTGTTTTATTCTTTGGTCCTCTTGAGACCTCCATTTGTTCAAACAGGAGAACGGTACTTGCTTTGGGTATTTAGTATCTGGAACCTGGTTTGAGACCCTCAACTCAAAGTAGTGAATGTTGAAGAATTTCATTGCACATTATACCGCCGGAGATTTCTGCTTTAAAATGACATTTGGACAGTTGACCAACCTCTTAATTTGAATAACATTTCCCCCAAAAGTTATCAATATTCCCCCAGCATGTAAAAAAAAAAAATTTTATTTATTTATTTGGCTGTGCCGGGTCTTAGTTGTGGCGTGCGGGATCTTTTAGTTGTGGCATGCGGGATCTGGTTCCCTGACCAGGGATCGAACCCGGGCCCCCTGCATTGGGAGTGAGGAGTCTTAACCACTGGACCATCAGGGAAGTCCCTCCCCCCGCATTTCATATACTTTTTTAAAAAATATTTTTTCCCTATTAAAAAAAATGTACTGAAGTATAGTTGACTTACAATGTTGCTGATACACTTTTTGTATGCTGCCTGAATCATTACTATAACTGGTAGTATTTAATTTATCATATTAAAGCAATTATGGTATCTTAAATTAGAAAATTTATGACTTTTAGAATTCCTAGCATAGGAAAGCGAGAAAGGCAAAGGTTAGAAAAAGTTAAGCAATGGAAATAATGTGATTTATGAATGTAGAATTATTTAGTAAACGTGAAATGTATATACTGATTTAAAAGCTTTCTAATCTTAAGTTTTTCAGTGACTACCTCATCTTTCTTTTATTTTAAATTTAATTAATTAATTAATTAATTTGGCTGCATTGGGTCTTTGTTGCTGTGCCTGGGCTTTCTCTAGTTGCGGCGAGCGGGGGCTACTCTTCGTTGCGGTGCGTGGGCTTCTCATTGCGGTGGCTTCTCTTGTTGCGGAGCACGGGCTCTAGGACTGCGGGCTTCACTAGTTGCAGCATGTAGGCTCAGTAGTTGTGGCTCGCGGGCTCTAGAGCGCAGGCTCAATAGTTGTGGCACACAGGCTTAGTTGCCCCGCGGCATGTGGGATCTTCCCGGACCGGGGCTCAAACCACTTTGAGATCCTTAACCACTGTGGATTCTTAACCACTGCGCCACCAGGGAAGTCCCAACCTCATCTTTCTTAATTCATGCCTACAGTAGTTTTATCTGCTAGATTAGAATTCAATTTTTAAAAAAGGAACTAAACGTCATTAATATTTCTTTATAACAAGTCTCCCACCTAAACGGCAAGGGGCAAATACAGTGTCTTCCCTGGGCTCGGGATTATGGTACATATACCCACCCTGCAATTAACAACACGATTTAATTAACAACACTACTCCATGCGGATATTATACTCTTAACAAGACAAGAAACTTTTCTCTTTTTTCTAATCTAACCCTTAAACAGTATTTCTGGCCCATTTCATTACTGTGTCCTTGCTATTATCAAATCTTCTTTTTAAAGTGACTTGAGAATTCTGAAACATAGCTGACTGTGTGCACTCATGCAGTCATAAATCCATTAATAAAATATTCACTGAATACCTACACTGTGTCTCTTCTTCTTCCCTTTGTTCTGCTTAAGGAAAATGACAAAAGTGCAAATTTTCAAAAATAGCCTTGAGACAGATTAAAGATGGCTGCCAATTCTTTGCCTTCTCCCATCAAGAAATGGAGGTTATTTCTCCTTCCTTGAATCTGCTTTATTGTAACTGCTTTAACTAAGAGAATGCTGCAGAAGTCAGGCCGTTCTAATTTCAGACCTGCCTTTTAAGAGTACTAACAGTTTCTATTTCCTCCCTCTTGGAACTCTCACATTCAGGACCCCCAAAGCACCATGTGAGAAGTCCCATTCCCCTTCTGGAGAGACCACATGGAGAAGCCATGTGGAGGGGAGAGGTACTGAAACAACGTGGAGAGGGAGAGAGGCCCAGCCATCCCAGTGTCCCAGGTGAGCCTCCAAATGACTCTAGACCCTGTGTTATCTGACCACAACTGTGAGAAACCCCAAGAAAGGCCAGCAGAAGGGCTGCACAGCTGAGCCCAGTCAACCCACAGACCTATGAGAGAGAATAAAAGGATTGTTATTTTAAGCCTCTATGTTTTGGGATGGTTTGTTACACGGTAACAAATAATGAAATAACCCTCAGTGGAATGTGGGGGCCCACCAATGAGACACTCCCACACATACGCTGCACTCAGAGTATTTCTGAGGTCAGCATAACACAAGAGGCAATGCACGGTTGTGTAACCAGATGGTTACAAAATCTCTGCCTTTTACAGAAGGGACTCACTGGAAAGGATTCATGGCCCTCCCTCTAGTAATGAGCTAGTTACTCTGGGAGCCAGATAAAGGCAGCCCATTAGGCATCCCCTACGAGGGTGCTGGGGTAACTCACTGGTTGGGAAGAGACTATGGGACCCCATGGCCAAGGCACAGCTATGTCTCTAGAGGCATGCTGCAGCTTCAGCTCCACTGTACCTCGGGCTCACCCACAGCTCATCATCAGCCCACTCCCCAAGCACAAGCAGACTGACAGTAATTGTCTGATACCCTTCAGAGCCACTAGAGTTGCCTTTCTTGTTTTTAATTGAAGTATAGTTGATTTACAATATTGTGTTAGTAGAGTTGCCTTTCTGATGTACAAAGCAGGCCATATCGGTTCCATCTTAAAAGATTATCAATAATGCCTCCTCTGCTCATCCCCTGCTCCCAGGATGATGTCCAAACTCCTCAGTAAGACATAGAACAGACTCCTCACATCCTCATGTATTAGTTTCCTGTGGTGGTCATAAGAAATTACCTATATATAAACTTTATGGCTTAAAAACAATAGAAATGTATTCTCCCACAGTTTTGGAGGCCAGAAGTCTGAAATCAGGTGTCTGCAGGGCTGTGCTCCCTCCAAAGACTCGAGGGAAGAATCCTTGCTTCTTCTAGTTTCTGGTGGCTCCAGGCATCCCTTAGCTTGTGGTTGCTTCACTCCAGTCTCTGTCTCTATCCTCACATGGCCTTCTCTGTGTACGTGTGCTCGTCTCTTCTTAAGAGGATGCTCGTCACTGGAGTACAGGTGCTCGAGCAGAGGGTGACAAAATGCACACTGATATTTCCTTTTCCTAGGCATTCTGGAAAACTACGGTTCTAAGCCTCCCTTGCATTTAAGTTTGGACCATGAGATTAATTCTCATCAAAGAAATAAAGACAGAATGATATATTCCATATCTAGGCTTCTCCATTACAATTTCCCGAGAAATCATTGGCTTTCTCTTATTTCCATCTGTGTGTCTGTAGTCTTGGGCAAATTTCATTAACTCTTTGAGTTTTACTTTGTCTGTTTGTCAAGTAACACTGATAACTGTGTCCCAGGGTTGCTGTGAGAAGTAAAGGAGAGAAAATCCTAGCACACAGTACGTTTTCATTAAATGTTATTTTGCTTTCTTCCTACATTCTTCTTAGAAACTGAAGGAATTCATCCTGAGGGGAAGTGAAAGCTTAGCATGTATCAGTTCTATCAAAAGAAACATTTTCCTTTGTTGCATAAATCATTATTTCAAATCAAAGCTCATCTTACAGGACTAATTACTGTACAGAAGATATTGTGATTGATTGTGTGGGGACTGTAGAGAGTGGAGATGGGGAAGGAAGAATGGAAGCTGCTGGAGCCAACCGGAAGGCAAGAAGAAAGGTTCACTGCGTTTAGTTAACACGGCCACTGTGCAGCTGGCTGGAGTTTCCTTGTCCTAACAACTCTGGCATTTAAATAAAGATGTTAGCGTTAATCATCAATTTTTTTTTTTTTTTTTTTTTGCGGTACGCGGGCCTCTCACCGTCGCGGCCTCTCCCGTCGCGGAGCACGGGCTCCGGACGCGCAGGCTCAGCGGCCACGGCTCACGGGCCCAGGCGCTCCGCGGCACGTGGGATCCTCCCGGACCGGGGCACGAACCCGTGTCCCCTGCATCGGCAGGCGGACTCTCAACCACTGCGCCACCAGGGAAGCCCATTAATCATCAATTTTGATTAAAGCCTGCAGTTACTACAAAAGCTGAAAACATACCTGGCTTTTTTTTTCCCTCCCTTATTTTCCCGCTGGTCTTAGCAATGCAGAATCTCAATGGTCTGGAAGAAAATTTTTCTATTTTTATTAGAAACATAATGGGGGGGGAGGGTGGAAATTATATCAGGAATTTAGACGGTGGAAGGGAGGAGAGTTTGGTGTGTTTGTGTAATGTTTCATAAAAGGGTGCCAGCTGTGTTGTTTTTAATTCAGGCATTATAGGGCTAAAAAGAGAGTTACTCACCAGTAAATATCCACTTCCTTATTCCTCATGGCCATATTGTCCTTCAGTAATTCAGCACTCATTGCAGAACTGTTTAATCGTTACCCAGCAGATAACACACAGTGCTGTCACACATGCTGACAGTCTCTGAAGCGGAGCAAGGAGGAGGAGCCGAGGCCTTTCTCTAAGGATGTTCTACTCTATTCAGGCTTTAAAGTCCAGACAGTGGAATATAGTGAGGCAGCTTCAATTAATAGTCTTGAAGTGGAAACATAAACTAGTTTTCACGGTGGAACTCTTGACTTCGGCAACGATTTCCCCAAACACTCATCCCCAAATTCAGCTCCTGAAGTAGGCAAGAATTGTCATTGGACCCCTCCAATGATAACTGCCAAGCATGATTTCTTGGTGCCTGCTGTTGACCCCGAGTCCCTAAGAGTTTTCTGAAACATTCCAGCCGGATCAATCACTCCTCCACAGCACCCATGATGTCACCTGGCTCCCAGACCCCCTGTGCACTGCCTCCCACGCCCATGGGCCCTGTCCTCCCCACCATCCAATCCTGTTCCATGGATTCTCATGTATTCACACCAGTGATCCATAACAGACATTTGTTTAGTTCCTATTATATGTCCTTTAGATTTTGACATATAACTGCAGCATCTGCCTAGAACAGTGGTTCTCATCTGCGGGACAAGTTTGCCTTTCAGGGGACATGAGTAAGAGAACACCTATCTAAGGTGACGTAAAGAGTCAGGGGAAGTCTGAGGAGAAAGGCAGTCCATGTTTGGTCCAGGGCCTCAACAATATCAGGATTCAGGGTCAGCTTCTATGGTTTATTCACATTTGCTTCATTGTGACAGTATGGCAGCCACAGCTGTAATGGTTACATTTCCATGGAACAATGTCTCAAAGCAGGAAGGGGAGAGAAGCTTCCCATTTCCATATGCTCCTCTATCAAGGAAGAAAGTTTCTGCCCAGCCCAGCCCCAATAGTTCCCTGAGTTCACACTGGCCGGGACTGAATCACACGCCCATGTCTATGCCATAGTGGCAAGGGAGGCTAGGAAAATAGGTTCTGGCAGTTTAGTGGGAGGGGGTGTCTGCTGGCAAGGAAAAGAACGTGAGAGGTTCCACAAGACGGCACATAACAGTAGAGACACTGCCTGGCCCTGCCCTCACAGAACTCACAGCCTACGGCAGGGAGAATCAGATTAGCACAAGGCCACTGCTGCCATCTAGAGCTAGAATGTAAAACCCAAAACAGGAGCTGTCAGCACTGTCTGGAGAGGTCAAGGAAGGCTTCGCCTGAAGCCTTCATGCCTGACCTTTCTCCTGAAATCCCTGTTTTAGTAAGAGTATCTCCACCTAAGTCAGAAGCCCAGGGAGTTGCCTTCAAATCTCCTCTTTCCACTTCCCCACATGTGACTCACCCCCAAGATTTGTCAACACTCCTCTCTCTCCCACCTCCATACTTTCTTAGCCTTAATTAAAGAACACAGACTGAGTTCAAGATCTTATCGCCACTTTCCTTCCTGATTGCTGGACCCCCTCGACTTTAATCCATCTTCCACACTATCTCCACAGCTATCGTTCCAAACCTTATATATGGTCATGTCAAAATTCCTTGCTGGCTCCTTACTTTTTATTTCTTTTTAATTAATTAATTAATTTATTTATTTATTTATTTATTTCGGCTGCGCTGGGTCTCCGCTGCTGCGCGTGGGCTCTCTAGTTGTGGAGAGCGGGGGTACTCTTTGTTGAGGTGCGCGGGCTTCTCAGTGTGGTGGCTTTTCTTGTTGCTGAGCATGGGCTCTAGGCGCACGCGCTTCAGTAGTTGCATCAAGCAGACTCAGTAGTTGTGGCACGCTGACCCTAGAGCGTGCAGACTTCAGTAGTTGCGGCGCATGGGCTCAGGAGTTGTGGCACGCAGCTTCCAGGGAGTGAGGGCTTCAGTAGTTGTGGCCCACAGGCTCAGTAGTTATGGCGCATGGGCTTAGTTGCTCTGCAGCATGTGGAATCTTCCCGGACCCGGGATCGAACCCATGTCCCTTACATTGGCAGGCGGATTCTTAACCACTACGCCACCAGGGGAGTCCCAGCTCCTTATTTTTTAAATAAAATGCAATCTGGCCTCCTTAGTGTGCCACGCAAGGCACTGCAGTCTTTCTTCACCTGCCTTCCTAGCCTCACCTTCTGCCTTTCCCCTTTTCCATAGAAAAACTGGGCAATTTTGCCATTACCCAGATGTGCCACATAATTTCATGCCTCCATGCCTTTGCACATGCGACATGCCCTTCCTCCCCATCCACTTCCCTTATTTGTTAAAATTCATCATTTTAGGTCCAACTTAAATGTTACCATTTCCATGAAGCGTCCTCAATCTCTCTGTGACAGAATTAATTTGCTGCCTCTTCTGAGTGTTCAGAATGTTCCACTGAACCTCCACTGAGGAATTCCCCCACTGTATCTATTATACAGTTCCTACGGGCCAGGTACTTATAAAAGTATTTTATATGAGAAACTCATTTAATTCTCACAACAGCCCTCTTTATAATTATCATCCCCATTTCACAGATGGGGGAAGCTGAGGCACAGCAATCTCAAGGAACTCTTCTCGGTTTCAAATGTAGTCAGTCTGACTCCAGAGGTGAGTTCATCATTTCTGCACCAGCGCTGTGCAATGGAACTTTCTATGGTGATAGACATGCTGCATATCTCTGCTGTCCAATATGGTAACCACTAACCACATAGGGCTATTGAGCACTTGTTATGTGGCCAGGGTGACTAAGGAACTGGATTTTAATTTAATTAATTTAATTTAAACAGCCACATGTGACTAGCGGCTACCTTATTGGATAACACGGCTCTGTACCACATTCCTCTCCGTATAAGGGCAGGGACTACAGCTTGCTCATATGCCCCCAGGACCCAGCTTCAATGTCTGTTAGATTGAAATAGGCGTATTTCCTTTTCTGCCATAAAAATGTAGGGCAGCCTTTCTACCCCTACAAATGAGGGACAAGACTATTTCGCTGCGTTCCATTTTGTAACATATGATAAACAATTCCTAACTTTAGAAAATATGGTTAATCACTCTAATTGAAAATGCTTCTCGAAAAGCTGTTTCATTACTTTTTGATACCACAAGCTCACAAAGCAACCTCATGCGGCTTAGAGGAGAATCTGCCCTCTGTGTTCAGAAATACAATTCCACTTACTGACAATTCTTATTTATATTTACAGGTCAACATCTAATAACATTTATAAGGTCAGCACACTGCACCAAGGAATAGGAAATAAAAGTCAACTGCAGTAAAGACAAGCACATCCTGAAAGCTATTTGTTTTGCGTTGCTAGAAAGCTGTTTTTTTGCACGTGTGTATATATGTCTCCATATCCTATGAAGATTTATGCTTAACTTTGACAGATATCTGTATCAAGAAACTACATTAATTTAAATTTCTGAACACTGTTCATAACTCAACATGAAATTATCTAAGTGACAAAGGCAGCATATGTTTTGTCTTCACCATGTTATTTAATGTATACATGAGAAAAGGTTAATTTTTCTCCCCCATTCAGCACAGTGCACAGAGAATCATAATATCCGAAGAAATAATTTTCCCATATGTTTAGCTACAGTTTAAAGAACACACAGGGCTGTCTGTATGTTTTGAGTTTTGTTTTCTTTCTCAGGGAGAGAAGAGAGCTGGCAAGAAAGCGACTGTTAAAAGTTGTAATGAATTTTCAAATAATTCAAAGGATTATGGCTCTAAAGCTATATAACATAAGCCTGCAACAAGACACTAATTGGTTTTGTTGGATCGGGGTTACAAAGTGGTGGCCCTTGGGTGTATTTTATTCTGCCCACACAATGTTTTTTTAGAAATGTATATCTGAATGCTTTCGGATAGGACTTGTATGCTCAAATGTTCCATGATTCCTTTTTGTTTTATATCTGCTCAGTACTCCCATCTAGTTTGCCTGTCTGGCCCCCAGGAGGCATTTAAATGTGCAACACCTGATTAGGCGGTAGTCCACTGATTCAGAGCACTTACAGGCCTTCCCCCAAAGTCCTATTCTTACCTAGTTATTACGCAAATGACATCATAATTGAAGGACACTGTGCAATGCGCTGTTCAGATGCAAGACACCATCAGTTCACCAAGTTAGATTTATTGATCCTTTCAACAAAAAGGACAAATTCACTTCCTGCATTTATGAATCTTCTCTAATTCTGGAGGAATTAATTCATCCAGGAAATATTTACGGAATACAGATTTGTAGACCCATGTTCTTTAAGTCACAGTGTTCTTCAAGTCACAGAATCCTAGCAGAACTAGAATTCTGGGATGTAATGGCAGGTTTTACTGTCTACCATAGTTAAAATGACTATAATTACCAAATCTACAAATACCCCCATTCTCTTTCCTCCATATGTGTTTTCTCCAGTGTTTGCTGGGAGTCCCACTGAAATCGGAAACTTGACCTGAGGTCTCACCACCCCTTTGCTCACTCACTATCTACCGTCTTCAGCCGCTGTTCTTCTTCTCCTATTCTATTTCATAACTTTGGGGAAATTCTTCATCTCTATTCTATAGGAGGTGCGGAAACAAAATCAGTTTTGAAACCTACAAATATTACATTTTTCCTTATTTGCCTAAGGGAAAATGACATTAAAATTTTTAATTCCAGAAAGCAACCATATATCTAGAGTGTTTATTGAACCATGAATAATGCATCCAATATCAGCTATGCAGTTTTCCTCTAAGACCCAGGTATCCCGAAGAGATCTTGAAGGTAAAGTCCAGTATTGGTCACGGTCCTCCAGAGAAACAGAACCAATATACAAAGATAATATAAGATTTATTATAGGAATAGGCTCATGTGGTTATGGAGGCCAGGAGTTCACCCTTCTTCTGCCTTTTTGTTCTATCCGGGCACTCGATGGACTGGATGATGCCCACCCACACTGACGAGGGCACGCCTTCTTTACTCAGTCTACCGACTCAAATGCTAACCGCTTCCAGAAACACCCCCTCAAACACAATCTGAAATAATGTTCCATCAGCTATATGGGCATCCCTTAGCCTAGTCAAGTCGACACACAAAACTCACCATCACAGTCCCATGCCTTATGAAGGCGCAAGGACTGTTAGTGATCATACAGTTACTCCCTGATGAAACCAAGACCAGAAACAGCTAGACCAGAGACTCACAACCCTCACCGTCCATCAGAATGATCATGACCCAGAGGGGCAAGGACTTTACTTTTACATGCTGATGCCTGGGCTCCACTCCAGAGAATCTGAGGTGAGGCACCAGGCATTGGAACTTTGTGACCCGAGGTGATCCAACGTGCGGCCAGCGTGGAGAACCTCAGGTCCAGACCAGCACTCCTCCGAGTAGTGTCTTCAGACAGTCAGCATCACAATCACAGGGGACGCCTGGGAAAATGGCAGTTTCTGCCTACACTCCCCAAAAAGCAAAAGAATTGGGATCACCGGGGCCAGGGGCCAGGAATCTGCATATTCCTAGCTCTCTCTTAAATATGTAGGCCCAGTAAAGACTGTGAAGCGTAGGCTAGACAAACGTAGAGAACTACAAGGAGCGCGGGCATTAGAGGCAGATTGACTGGGTATTAATCTCAACGGGCCCCCTTTAAGAGTGAGTTTCTTAACCTCCTTTAGCATTAGTTTCTTTATCTCCAAAACGGGGTAACGGTAACGACCTCAGAATTAAATGCAATAATACGAAGTAATAAAACCACAGCATGGCAGAGTTGGTGATCCATAAATTCCCTTCCCCATTTCGCCACTGTCTAGAAGAAGGCTCTTTTTTTGTAATCTCATTTATTCGGCTATCAATATCAGAAAACAAGCAATTTGTAGTAATGTCCTACAATTGTGACTGAGCAACAGACTGCTTCCGCATATAAAAATACTGCAAGAATTGACAGAGTATTTTTAAATTGTCTGTTTGACCAGAAGGAAATCTGCAGGCAGAGTCCCAAATCTTGTTTTGCCATCATGTATACACAGGATTTTTTTTTCTCCATAGGTCAAGATAAGTTTACTAGCTTGTCAGGCCAGTGGACTCAACTGTCAGGTGGCGTTTTTGTCCTTGGAGGAATCTGAGCCTTTGTATTTCTTTTATGTGTTATTATCCCAGCAAGTCATTTGCTATCTAACCTACCAGAGCAGCAGTAAACTAAACGTGTCTGTTCACTGTGTCAATCATTTAAACGTAAGACAGGAGGAAAACATCTTTCTGATAAATGATCTCCTTTTTGATCTCAGGAAGAGAATACAATTTGTCCTGTGTTAACAATGAGTTTCCATTTCCAAGGGTAACATTCTAAGGCTGAGCTACATATAAACATGTGAGGCCAATCTGGTTACACTAAAACTTTCAGACTAAGAGGCAAAAAATTAGAAAAGAGGCTGGGAGTAGTTTAGAGAAACTCACTTTCCCCCAGCTGCCAGCTTCTACTGAGAAGACCAAGGAGCACAGTTTTCCTTTCCTTTAGTGGCTTCTGAGGAGAAGGAGCCAGCCTCTGCAGCTGACGTAGCCCGGGAAAGCTTTCCCTTCTCTCTGCACTGCTCATCTTCTTCATGCTCAACACCACTCATTGGTGAAGAAACTGCAGTGAAGCCCCCAAGTCTCTCTCCTGCCATTATCATCACAATAGCTCTCGGGTCCCACAAAAATGGCTGTGAGCTACAGTCCATCCTGGATGTTGACCCTGTCCTCCTCGCTCTTGCTAACCTGGTCTCGGTCCCCTTGTCCGCTGAGTCTCCAGGAGAAGCCTCCCTGCTGCCAGCACCTATCAGGCCCCACCAAAATTGTGCCGAAGAGTCTCTCTGTGGCTGCTCTCTAAAGTGCCAGCATGGAGTTGGGTTCCATTCAGAAGGACGGAGAGGCCCTTTGCCCCAAAATGGTGTCACAGTTTGGCAGTCAGCACCACAAAGCTTCTGTAATTGTGGTCAGGGGCTCCTAGAGTACTTGAATGATCCTGTTAACCTTGGCCTTTATATTGCTTTCACTGTAGGGTGTTCAAAACCAGCTCAAAGTGGAGTATATGGATGATTTGCCTGAAGAATATGACAGAAGCTGAATCAATAAGGAATGTTTCTTGCCGAGGAATAGAATTATTAACCATGTGAAAATAAATATATTTTATTATCTCAATAAAAGAAGGTAGGGCATTCCTAGCTTGTTGCCTTAGATCAACAAAATCACCAAGGTCCCCCAGGATCATTTCTATCTTTCCACTTTGCCACCCTCAGCATTTTGCCTTCGTTTGTAACCTCATGGTTACAAGATGGATGCTACAAATCCAGGCATTACATCTTATAACCACATTCAAGGCAGTAAGAAGGGGGAAAGTGCAGTGTAGAGGAGGTGTCTTTCCAAGCTCCCTATTTTCTCAGGCAGTAAAAATCTCTCCTGGATATCCCTCAGTAGTCTTACCCTTATGTCTCATTGGTCAAAAGTCACATGGCCACCTAGTTTGCAAGAGGGGCTTAGAAAGGGAGTATTTGTCCAAAGGAAATGGAATTACCATGCACTTATTTAGACCACCAGTTTAGACGACTTGTTGAGATTCATCTCCTGGTGTAGTACACACTGCCACCTAAGTAAAACTGAGTTCTTGGTGGCAAGGAAAAAGGGGGAATACTATTACGGATACAACTAACTTTGTGCCACAGAAAGGAAGAGAAAAAACACAGTCTTGTTACTTGAGGAGCTACTTCCATTATCACCGAAAATAGACTTACTCTCTACATGTCAATAATACTGTTGTATCTTTAAACATAATGATAATATAAAAGTTCAGAAGCTGTGGGGACAAGGTCAAGACTTCAGAGTCCTAACATTAAAGTGAGAACATCAAAGGATCAATAACAACTCTGTCCTAGTACGGTCACTGTTGATATTCCTAAAAGGTGCTGATGAGTACTGACCTCCCATGAGTGCTGGAGGTCAAGGCTGATGCAGAGTCAATTCCAACTTGCTTCCCAAGAAGGGTGAAAGTAAGGACCGAGACAGGAAACTCAATATTGGTTTCAGCTAATTGTGCAAAACCACTTGACCTGATGCTGGTAGGGCAAAATTGAATGCTAAATTTAAAACCCAAATTAAGCTCTTGCCTTCCTGAAGCTAACATTTTAAGAGTGTCTCTTGCCCTTCAACTAAAAAGGTCAAGCATCAACAGGATTTGATGAAAGAGACATACACCTTACTTAGCCTCGAGTTTAGTGGCAAAGTCTCTCTGTAATGATGTGAGTTTACAGACTAAGGCAGCACTTTATGAAGTCTGCCTTTCATGATGGAGAGCTCTGTCTGGTTTTCACTGAAACAGATACTGTAAAAAGTAAAAATGACAATGTTTTAAACCAGATGATAACTATTTATACCTACCCATTTGAAAGAGAAAAACAGAGGGGATAAGTGTGACCATTTCAAAATAAATTGACAGTACTTCTTCAATAGCCTAATGTTCACTTGATGGATGTTCTGGGTCAAGGAATTTAGGCCATATATAAATGTGGTTTTAATTTGCTCTTCAACCAAAGTTTGATTCAATTTTTCTTCAATAAAAGTGTTATATTAGCATAAATATTAAAACTGAAAATATTACAGTTTAGAAAACTAGGGCAATATATTCCATTTTGGGGCTGATGTCTATGCTCAGTACTGACATACAAACACATACCACTTACCTTTGACAGCCTTCTTCATTTACTAGAAGGATCTGGAAGATGTCCAGTGGTACATTAGACTAGTAATCACACTCAAAGACTATGAACAAAATGAAAAATGGCAGCTGTCTCCCGGACAATGCCTCATTCTTCCAAATCCTGCCTTCCTCAGTTTCCTTTTTATAGGCCTCCAAGAATGCCCTGCCTATCAACTACATTCTTCCAGTTATTCAGGCCCCAAACCTCAGAGTTATCCTTGACCCACACATATATATTTATCCCATCAGCAAATCCTGCTAGTCCTGTATTTAAATCATATCCAGAATCTACCCATCTTCTACAAGCTCCACAGCCAGGCCAGTGGTTCCAGCCTCCCTATTCACTCCCCTGGATTCCTGCAAAAACCTCCATCCAGTCTCCTGACCCTTACCTTTGCTCTTTTCTCCGGCACTCATTTTCCTTCAGGGAATTCTGCCTCGTAGCGGGTGTGAGAGAGAGGTGAGAGGGCATCGCCATTTCCATTTAAATTCCATTTAAAGAGATGATTTCCCATACCAAGTATGAGTGGCCACAAAGTAGATTCCTACTAATTCTATTTTTCTGGAGTGAGAGTTAAATAACAAATCTCACTGAAAGGTAATTTAATTACCTGTCAAATTATTATATCTTTCATATCGGATTGCTTACGATTGGATGAAAAAACAAAAGAGAAACAGGAACTCAGCTCTTGCCAGACCTGAAAGAAACTAAAGAATATTGACCTAAAGAATATTGTTCAGAGGCTTAGACCCCTGAGTCACTAACAGAGTATTTTTCCAAAGACCAGGCATTTGGATAATTCTTTAATATCCAATACTTTTCTACTATTGTGAGGTTGTAACAGCAGAAAATGATTCAGGGAAGGATGATGCTATACTGAGAGCAGATAACAAATAAATGGAAAGGAAGGAATACTGTCCGTTTGGAATTGTGTTCTCTATCGTTGGTGCAAAATGACTCAAAAATTCTTTCAAACGATAGTCCATTTAAGTGCATGTGTACTCATGTTCAAAATTCCTCCAAAGGGCTTCTCTGGTGGTGCAGTGGTTGAGAATCCGCCTGCCAATGCAGGGGACACGGGTTCGAGCCCCGGTCTGGGAAGATCCCACATGCCGCGGAGCAACCGGGCCCGTGAGCCGTGGCCGCTGAGCCCGCGCGTCTGGAGCCTGTGAAGAGAGGCCGCGATAGTGAGAGGCCCGCGCACCACGATGAAGAGTGGCCCCCACTTGCCACAACTAGAGAAAGCCCTCGCACAGAAAGACCCAACACAGCCATAAATAAATAAATAAATAAATAAATAAATTTTAAAAAGTTATAAAAAAAAAAAAAAGAGGTGTCACAGAAAGCACACTAAAAGCTGCCTGTGATCCCTTTAAAAAAAAAAAAAAAATTCCTCCCAAAACGAAAGTATTATTGGGTAACTCAGGGGCTACAGCAAAATAATCATTAACATATTATCTATCATTTAAGCCTTAAACCATAGCTCTCATGAGAAGAAAGAGAAAGGTGTCAACGGGGTGACAATAAAAAGCAAAAACAAAGAAATAAAGGTGAAGGTTGACAGCACCAAGTGTCAGCTGCAAAGAAAGTCAACATCACTTCTGAGTCACAGCAAGTGAAAACAAGATTAGGATTGATATTAGGTTTTAGTCCACAATAAACTCCTCAGCCATTTTCTTCTGCTCTAACAAATTATTCTGCAACATTCCTCTGGCTACAGTCACCAGCCATAGCCTGAAAGGAAACAAATACATTCTCCACCACCCAGGTGCATTTTCAGCATGAACAATTAGGGTGCCATAGAGAGAAATGTACAGCATGACGCCATTAGCTGCTACATCACAGAAATGTCCTACGAATTTATAGTTCAGACTTCTGTATTCCTCAATACAACGGAAAAGCCATTTTGTAGTCTGTATGAAGCTGTCGCACAAAAATAAGTCTGTCTTTAGGGAAGGTAGATGTTATGTTCACTGCAGAGTGGAGGGTTTGTCAAACAACCTCTAAACCCCTACTCAGACACCCAAAGCAGTCTTCTCATCTCAAAGGCAACTCCGTTTTTCCCTTTACTCAGGCTCCAACTTGGAGACATCCTCTGCTCACTGGTACTCTCATGGCCCACAAACAGTTCGTCAGGAAATCCTGTCGGCTCTACTTTCAAATTATTTCCAGAATCTGACTTCTTCTCCCTACCTCCAGAGCTGCCACTTTGTCTGACTCTCCCACAGTCTCTCACCCGCGTTAGTGATGGGCCATCTTTGAGGCTCCTCCAAGGTGAGGCTGACACTGCCAGTCCAGGGACCACAATTGGGTGGCAAGGCTCTGGAGTGTTTCAAATGGAAGAATATCTGAGAGAGGGGGAAAGACTGGAAAAGAGGAGGGTGTCCTTGGCTGTGAAAAGTAGGATATGGAGCGATCTACATGCAGCACATGAGAGAATGCACTGGGGACAGTCCCAGCAAGTGGAGTCACCTGCCTGATGGCCCCCTTACTTCTGCCCTTGCCCCTAGAGTCTCTTCTCAACACAACAGTCAGGTTGAACCATCTGATCAAAACCCACAGTGGTCTCCACCTCAGAGCAAGTCAGTCATTACCATGACTGATCTGGACCATTACTGCCTGAGTTCCTCTCTTACTTCCTCCTCCCCTCTCCCTCACGGACCACTCAGTCACAAGGGCCTCCTCCTTTTGGCTTGAGCCTCAGGCAGCTCCTGCTGAGGCCTTCTCACTAGTTGTTCTTTGCCTAGAATGTTCTGTCCCATTATGTGCATGAGCTGAATCCCTCACTTCCTTCAGGACTTGATGCAAATGTCATCTCGGTTGGCCTGAGCACACAACTCCTCAATGAGCCCCTACCTGTCCCTTGCACCTTTCCCCAACTTCTGACCCCTTTACCCTCTCTTAGTTTTCCCACAGCACTTATGTCTTACATACTATACAATCTATTTCCTTATTACCTTAATCAGTCACTGCCTGTCTTCTGCACCAGAATGTAAGCAGTGTGCAGGCAGGGCTTTTTTTTCAGCATCCTTCACTGATGTATGCCCATTACCTAGCACAGGGCAGCACACAGAGCAGGTACACAATGAACGTATGTTGAGTAACTGAATGAAAGTAGTCTTTGGTGACAATATCTCGTACACGCAGAAAAAGCTTTTATCATGACAAAAAAAAAAATCCTAAGAGAAACTCCCTTTTTAAAAAAAAGTTTGTGTTCTGGTAATAGTCATACATACAGAAATAGAGAATAGTACAATGAAGGCCATGGACTCAATACCCAGCTTCAACAATTATCAACACATGCCACACTTGTTTTAGTTATATCTCCATCTAGTTCCCCCAGTGGATTATTTTGAAGCTAGTCTCAGGAACTGTATCATTTATTTGTAAACATATCAGTATTATCTCTAAAATATAAGGACTATTATCACCCCTAACAAATTCAGACAACCCCACCACCACCGCAGGCCCAGGAAACTACTGATCTAATTTCTGGCACTCTGGTTTCACCTGTTCTAGAAGTTCATGTAAATGGAATCATACTGTATGTACTCTTTTGTGTCTGGCTTCTTTTGCTCAACTTACTGTTTTTGCAATTCATCCAGGTTTCGTACCATACCATATTTTAAAGTAGAACTGGAATAGTAATTGTCAAGGTTTTTGAGGAAAGCAAGCTGAGGTGAAGGTTAAGTGACTTTACACCCTGATTAAGTTAGATACTGAATTTAGCAGCTTGCAAACCTCCAACCACAAGACGGGGTTAAATCCTCACTATCCAAAGCGTAGTCTGTCCCTGGGATCAGCAGCATTGGCATTCTCTGGGAGCTTGCTAGAAACGCAGAATCCCAGGCCCTGTCCCAGACCCACTGAATTAGCATCTGCATTTTAACAAGACACCCAGGCGGTTAGTGGGCACCTTCCAGTTCCAGAAGCGCCTGGTTAAGTACTCTTTGGGGAACAGTTCAGTAGTCCTCGTGCCACACGAAGACTGTTGTGTCAGGGCTCACTGCTGCTGGTCACTTGACATGAACTAAGCAAGGATTCCTAACATCACTTTGGCCTCTTTACAAACACCAGCTTGGCACCAGGGGGTGGAAAGATACGGAACACTGCAGGAGAAAGCAACTAATGTAGTCAAGTTTGAATTTCCTTCTTAAAAATACATCTGCCGCTGAGATTTAGGAAAGCTAACTGTATTATCTAAACCACGATAGCCTAAACAGCTCAAGAAGGGTGGCCGTGCGTTTACACAGGGGAAATCATTCAGAACTCAATGGCTGGCAGTCTGAAATGGAGAAGTCACACTGAAGAGCGACAATAAGGGACAATTCCTTTAAAGGAAAGAACCCTTGAATTCTTACATATTCATCTAAAGCAGAAGGGTAGCTGGATTACAGGGGATAAAAAAATACTGGAGAAAGGATTCAGGCGCAAATATAAATAGTGACTTTTAAAATGGCTATAAAATCTCAGGATGCTTACACAACTCTGTCAGAACCATAAGCACTGACCCAACTGCAGGAAGAAAACAACCTATGCGAGGTGGAGCTCTCCCTATTACATGGTTGAGAGGTTTCTAGAACAACGAGGCACACAGTCCCTGAGTAGGCGCTAATAGAAGACTGAAAGGCAGAAGATATTCCCCATCTTAACCTAAAGTGAAATGAACCTACGCACCACAACGGTTTATCTGCCCCTCCACTGGTCTCTGCAGTGTCACCAGCAGCAACAAGATACCCTCCTGCTTTGCTATCCTAAAACTGCCTCATTGTGAAGTTCAGAAAAATTTTTGTTGATTTTAATAAGGTCATGCTTGTTACATTGGATGAACCCAAGGCCCTCTGGGCTCCTTTCCTTCTCCCCCTTGACCAAATGCTCCCTATTCTCCAGGGCAGTGATTGGATCTGTCATTCATTCTTTCTTCCTAACAGTTTTCATTATGCTCGAAATATTTGATCTTGGAACCTAGTGCAAGAACCCTGTGCTAACTTTCTATCTATTCCAGTGGATCTCAACTGCGGGTGACTGTGTCCCCCAGGGCACATTTGGCAATTTCTGGAGACATTTTTGGTTGTTACAACTCGCGGGCACTACTGGCATTTAGTGGCATTTAGTGTAGGCTGCTAAACATCCCACAATGCACAGGATAGCCCTACAAAGAAGAATCATCTGGTCCCAAATATCAATTAGTGCTGCTGCTAAGAAACCATGCTCTCCTATCATCTGTTGTCCAAGCAAGAGCAAGAATCATCTTATCCAAAACAACCATCTGGGAATCCTTCTGGTCCTCTGAGTTCACATTTCTTGGACTGTAGTTGAGGCTAGCCAAGTTGACACATCCAAAAAGCCATGGCAGAGTTAAATGCCTTATCACACCCAACTCACTGAGGACAGTACCTCGCTCATGGCTAGCACTCAATAATTGTGACTACTGTCCTTACCAAAGACATAAAACTTTATTTGGCCCAAGATTCTTATACCAAACTGCTTGTGCATATAACACATTTTGATATTTTGAAATTGAAATTCTCAACTTCAACTTTACATTGACTTATATTAGCCAAAACATATTTTCATCCCTAACCAAAAATAGGTTATCTGTCACCAAGATGTCATATAGATCCTTGACAGGCAGTATAAAATCTTAGTAAAACCTTTAAGAACTCTGGGGAAAAATATATGCAAAACAAAATGCAAGCTCAAGCACCTGTATAGGAAGGAGTTCCTAACAGCAGTGCCCATCAGGATCAGAGTCAACTTCAAACTTTTAAAAAGTAAATATACTCTTGGCCAGGATTCCTCAAGACTCTCAAGGTCGTAGAAAACAAGGAAACACAGAGAAACTGTCACAGACCAGAAAAGACTGGGTAGACATGACAACTAAATGCAATGTGGTATCTGGATGAGACCCTTGAACAGAAAAGGGAGTAGTAGAAAAACTGGCGAAATCTAAACCCAGTCTGAAGTTCAGTTAGTAGAAATAACATTGTAGCATGGAGCTCTCAAGATGTTAACATTGGAGGAGTTGGGTGAGAGCTATGTGGGAACTGTCTGTGCTATCTTTGCAACATGTCTGTAAATCTGAAATTATTCTAAAATTAAAAGGGTATTTAATAAAATAATAAGCAAACAAACCCTGATGATCCTACAGGAAGTTTGATCAAAATTCTGAGGTCCAGACATGTGTAGAGTGACAAAGCTCTCGTTGATTCTGAAGCAAACCCCAGGACTGAGACCCACCCCAGGCTTCCTTTCTGAAAGAGCATATCCTATTCCCAGTTCTTCTCTTTTTTTATTTTGGCCGTGCTGCACAGCATGCGGGATTCTAGCTCCCCAACCAGGGATCGAACCCATGGCCCCTGCACTGGAAGTGCAGAGGGCCAACCGCTGGACCACCAGGGAAGTTCCCTATTCCCAGGTCTTGTTATAAAATCATCCCTTCAGGAAAACAGAGGATACCTGAGGGACAAGAGAGCAATGTCTGCCCAGGATCACTGTTGGGCTCTCCAATCTCTGACCAAAAGCAGCAGGCCCCTAGGAAATGTAAGGCTAGTCTTGCATTCTTGGCCCTTTCTTTGACTGTGGAAAGTCTCCTCAGTCTCACCATCTCAGAACTTAATTATCGAGCAGAGTAACTCCATTCCCCACACAGCAGATTTTTAGGTACTGATTCTTGAGCCTCTAGTTGTGTCCTCTTGCACACGTGTCTTTTTGCTCACCCTGTCTTCCCTCCAACACATGTGGGAGTGAAGCAGCAGGTGGTTGCCGGAGCCTCCAGGCCTGCAACAGGCCAAGATCGGGAGCAGTTCCACTCCCTCACACGCTCATTCTCCCACGGAGGGCTGCACAAGGACTGTCCAGGCGCTTGGTTTGAATCACAACAAAAGCACGTGCATTGTTGAAAAACCACCTCCAGAGCACAAAGGTTGTACTATTTCACTTGGTAAAGACCTTGGGTCTCCATCTGTGTTACTCTTTTCTGCTCTACTGTGACCATGAAAGCAACCTATTCAGATATGCCCTGAGGCAGGATTTTAATGCCAAAATAAGAATAAGAAATAAAGAGAAAAAGAAAGGAAGGGAGGGAGGGAGGAAGGAAGGGAGGGAGGGAGGAAGGGAGGAGGGAGGGAGGAGGGAGGGAGGAGGGAGGAGGGAGGGAGGGAGGGAGGGAGGGAGGAAGGAAGGAAGGAAGGAAGGAGGGAAAGAAGGAGGGAGGGATGAAGGAAGTGAAAGAGAAAGGGAGAAAGGGAGAAGGAGGGAGGGGGAGGGAAGTTAGCTTCAGAAAAGAAAAGCAATATCATTTCTTTTTTTTTTTAATTTTTAAATTTTATTTTATTTACTTTTTTATACAGTAGGTTCTTATTAGTCATCCATTTTATACACATCAGTGTATACATGTAAGTCCCAATCTCTCAATTCATCACAACACCATCCCCACCCCGCCGGGGTTCTCCCCCCTTGGTGTCCATATGTTTGTTCTCTACATCTGTGTCTCAACTTCTGCCCTGCAAACCGGTTCATCTGTACCATTTTTCTAGGTTCCACATACATGCGTTAATATACAATATTTGTTTATCTCTTCCTGACTTACTTCACTCTGTATGACAGTCTCTAGGTCCATCCACGTCTCAACAAATGACCCAATTTCGTTCCTTTTTATGGCTGAGTAATATGTGCCACATCTTCTTTATCCATTCATCTCTCAATGGGCATTTGCGTTGCTTCCATGACCTGGCTACTGTGAATAATGTTGCAATGAACATTGGGGTGCATGTGTATTTCTGAATTATGGTTTTCTCTGGGTATATGCCCAGTAGTGGGATTGCTGAGTCATATAGTAATTCTATTTTTAGTTCTTTAAGGAACCTCCATACTGTTCTCCATAGTGGCTGTATCCATTTACATTCCCACCAACAGTGCAAGAGGGTTCCCTTTTCTCCACACCCTCTCCAGCATTTGTTGTTTGCAGATTCTCTGGTGATGCCCATTCTAACTGGTGTGAGGTGATACCTCATTGTAGTTTTGATTTGCATTTCTCTAATAATTAGTGATGTTGAGCAGCTTTTCATGTGCTTCTTGGCCATCTGTATGTCTTCGTTGGAGAAATGTCTATTTAGGTCTTCTGCCCATTTTTGGATTGGGTTGTTTGTTT
>NC_041220.1:155188459-155188987 GCF_002837175.3 Physeter macrocephalus | reverse complement strand
CATTGGTAATTTGATAGGGATTGCATTGAATCTGTAGATTGCTTTGGGTAGTATAGTCATTTTCACAATACTGATTCTTCCAATCCAAGAACATGGTATATCTCTCCATCTGTTGGTATCATCTTTAATTTCGTTGATCAGTGTCTTACAGTTTTCTGCATACAGGTCTTTTGTCTCCCTAGGTAGATTTATTCCTAGGTATTTTATTCTTTTTGTTACAATGGTAAAGGGGAGTGTTTCCTTAATTTCTTTCAGATTTTTCATCACCAGTGTATAGGAATGCAAGAGATTTCTGTGCATTAATTTTGTATCCTGCAACTTTACCAAATTCATTGATTAGCTCTAGTAGTTTTCTGGTGGCATTTTTAGGATCCTCTATGTATAGTATCATGTCATCTGTAAACAGTGACAGTTTTACTTCTTCTTTTCCAATCTGTATTCCTTTTATTTCTTTTCCTTCTCTGATTGCTGTGGCTAGGACTTCCAAAACTATGTTGAATAATAGTGGTGAGAGTGGACATCCTTGTC
>NC_041220.1:155185646-155185991 GCF_002837175.3 Physeter macrocephalus | reverse complement strand
AGGTTTGTGTAAGTTTCCTGATGGGAGGGACTGGTGGTGGGTAGAGGTGACTGCTGCTCTGGTGGGCAGAGCTCAGTAAAACTTTAATCCACTTGACTGCTGATGGGTGGGGCTGGGTTTCCTCCCTGTTGGTTGTTTGGCCTGAGGCAACCCAACACTGGAGCCTACCTGGGCTCTTTGGTGGGGCTAAGGGCAGACTCTGGGAGGGCTCACGCCAGGGAGCACCGCCCAGAACCTCTGCCGCCAGTGTCCTCGTCTCCACGGTGAGCCACAGCCCCCCCCCACCCCGCCTCTGCAGGAGACCCTCCAACACTAGCAGGTAGGTGTGGTTCAGTCTCCCCTGGG
>NC_041220.1:155138852-155185559 GCF_002837175.3 Physeter macrocephalus | reverse complement strand
TGGGGTCACTGCTCCTTCCCCTGGGTCCCGATGTGCACGCTACTTTGTGTGTGCCCTCCAAGAGTGGAGTCTCTGTTTCGCCCCGTCCTGTCGAAGTCCTGCAATCAAATCCCACTAGGCTCCAAAGTCTGATTCTCTAGGAATTCCTCCTCCTGTTGCCAGAACCCTAGGTTGGGAAGCCTGACGTGGGGCTCAGAACCTTCACTCCAGTGGGTGGACTTCTGTGGTATAAGTGTCCTCCAGTCTGTGAGTCACCCACCCAGCAGTTATGGGATTTGATTTTACTGTGATTGCACCCCTCCTACCATCTCATTGTGGCTTCTCCTTTGTCTTTGGATGTGGGGTACCCTTTCTGGTGAGCTCCAGTGTCCTCCTGTCGATGATTGTCCAGCAGCTAGTCGTGACTCTGGTGTTCTCACAAGAGGGAGTAAGAGCACGTCCTTCTACTCCGCCATCTTGGTTCCTTATGCCAAAAGCAGTATCATTTCTGACCAACTTAGCAGCATCTGAAAAATCCTGGTCTATTCTTATATATATATATGTATATATATATATATATATATATATATACACACACACACACATACACACACAATCACACATACATACACACATGTAAGTGCTCAACCCTCTACCTAAAGCCATTGAGTCCTCTGATCAAGCACAAAAATAACTCTTACAGTATTACAGGATTGGGTCATTAATTCATTCATCAAATAATTCATTTATTTATCAAATAATGAGTACCTACTATGTGCCAGGAACTGTTCTGGGAGCCAGGGATACAACAGCGGAAGAGTCAAAGTTTCTACACTCACAAAAACTTCAGCATTACTACATAACATTTATCAGAAACATAGTAAATGCCAGTTATTGGCCCATGTAATCCCTTTACACGCATTTTCCCATTTATTCCTCACAGCAACCATATGAGGAGATAAAATTATTACTCCTAGTTTCCAGATCAGAACCCTGAAGCTTATGAAGAGCTAGTAAATTACCCAAAGAAAGTGATAGCATATAAATTTGAATCCAGAGAGGGTAATCATAGCACTGGGGCTAATAATGCACAACCAGTGTTAGATGTCATCTGTTAACCTATCCAGTGGTGGCATAACGTGCTGACAGGACCAAAGCAAACATGAATCTTGCTCTCTGTACTCCAATGTGGAAGGATTCTGGAGCTTTCTTTCTTGGCTCTCTCTTCCCACGGCTTCTGGGTCTAGGAAGAGGAGTGCCCTTGCTTGCACTTGGTCCTCATTCTTCATTCCTTCCTCTCTCGTTCCTGGAAAGGGAACAGCAGGGAGGAAATTGCCTTTCCAGCCCACGCGCAGCTGTTGGAAGGAAGCTCTGGCGGGCACCGAGCTCTCCCAGAAGCGGGATTCCAGGAGGAGCCGTTCCCTGCTCCTCGCCTTGGCTTGCCCACTTTTGGATGAGCTTCATCCACATGCCACCTGTTATGTGAAGCTCAAGGTCTGGTACTGGCTCCCTGTCAGAGCCCAAACAGGGCTCTCTGCTCCAGGTGGAGACCCGAGTAGTGGAAGGAAAGTGTGTCTAAAAGGGAAAGGGGGGCTTCCCTGGTGGCGCAGGGGTTGAGAATCCGCCTGCCGATGCAGGGAACACGGGTTCGTGACCCGGTCCGGGAAGATCCCACTTGCCGCGGAGCGGCTGGGCCCGTGAGCCATGGCCGCTGAGCCTGCGCGTCCGGAGCCTGTGCTCTGCAACGGGAGAGGCCACGGCAGTGAGAGGCCCGCGTACCGCAAAAAAAATAAATAAATAAATAAATAAAATAAAAGGGAAAGGGGAGAAAATGCTGGACTGCACCCTCTGAGCAGCAGCCCCTGGAGACACCTCAAGAGGCAGCTGCCCAACTGGCAAGGCCTGTGTCAGGCAGCTGTGTGCCCAGGAATGGGGAGCAGCACACATATGGCAGAGTGGGGCCGTGCCATCTGTCACACACCTGTGCCAGCCTCTTCGCTTTAGGCAAGGTGGGAGTGGGAGGTGTCAGGAGAAAAGCAACAGCTCACCAAGCCAGCCACACGCCATGGCTCCCCTCTAACAGGCTCTTCCTCTAAACATTTAGACTCCTTCACTGCTGCCATATGGCAGTTGCCAGTGTATATGGTCCCGTAATTAAGAGCATGGAGTTTGGAGTCAGAAAACCCTAGGTTTGAATTCTGCTCCACTAGGTACAGGTACAGATCTTTGAGCATCAGTTTCCTCTTTTGTAAAATGGAAATCATAATAATTACCCCTCAAGGTTGTTGTGAAGATTAAATTCAAGCGTAATTGTAAAGATCTAAGGGCAGTGCTTTTAAAAAAAAACATAATAGGTACTAAGTAAACAAAGCTTTTTCCATGCTGAGTCAAGTCTCTGACTGTAAAATCTTCTTCTTTCGTAGGTGGTAGGTCTTCTGTCTCAGTTTTTGGAAGTAAAAAGAGCAATTGTGCTTCTCAGTAAACTTTAATGTGCATTCAGAGCCCCTGGGGATCATGGGAAAAGACAGATGCTGGTTCAGTAGGTCTGGGGGAGCCTGAGAGTCTGCATTCCTGATGAGCTCCCAGTGATATTGATGCTACTGGCCCAGGGACCACACTTTATGTAGCAAGGGTCTAGGAAACCAGCTGTGGTACCCTGGGTAAGCCATCTCACTTCTCTAGGCTTCAGCTTTCTCAGATGTAAAAAATTTTAAAGTTTACCTAGATGATTTCACATTCCTTTCATGCTCTCATGCTGTGATAGATTATCTGAAAAACGGCTGCCTACAGTTCCTCCCACACTACCTTCTCCTCTGCAGTGTGACTTAGCTGCTCCCCCCCATTGAGAGGTGGAGCCCCTCCCCTTGAATCTGGCTGGTCCTGGGACTTGTCTGGACTGGGAGAATGTGGCAGAAATAAAGCTGTGTGACTTCCAGGATCTGGCCTGAGGAAGCTTAGCAGCTTTCCTTTTTGCCTTCTTAGGACCCAGCTGCCATGTAAAGAAGCTCAGGCTAGACTGCTGAATGAGAAGAGGGAGAGGGCCACCTGCCCCAGCTCTAAGCACTGCAGCTGAGGGGCCAAACATGTGAGCATAGCTGTCTTGAACATTCCAGCCCCAGTTCCACCTAACTTTATGCAGCTATACAAGTGACTCTAGCTGAGATATCATGCAGCAGATGAACCATCCTGCTCAGCCCAATCCACAGAATTACGAGAAATAACAAATCTATTTTTAAAGCCATTATGTTTTGGGGGTGGTTTGTTACATAGTAATTGATAGCTGATATACATGTTTTACTCACATAGGAGATAGTACAAACTTCAAAAGCCAGAACTGTTGGAAGAACTACAAAGAAACATGCCTACCAACTGGAGGGCAGAACATATGCCAAGAGCTGACTTTTACATTTACAGATCTCTCTTCTGTATTCAGTTCAATTTAATAAGTACTTATTCAGGGCTACTGTGAGAAAAGTTGGAGACATAATTCCAAGAAACTTGCAATATATTTGGGAATGGTAGTATGTTATAAATAAAACATGCATCAATTAATAATAGTGCACTAAGCCTCTATTTGAGAATCAAAATATTTTAATATCAACAATAAAATTCTATGGACACCTAAAAGGAGTTCAGTTAGTGTATTCTGGAGTTATTAGAGAACAATTCACCAGAGGAAGTACAACTTAGACCTGGATAAATGAAGGAGTAAAAAGAAGTATGTAAAGATTGAGTAATGGTGTTCAAATTTGCTGTACAAAAAGGAAAAACTCAGCCCTATTGACAAATACATTCTAGAAAGTTCTCAAACTCCTTTATACAGAGAATGACAATTTTTTTTTTTTTTTTTTTTTTTGTGGTACGCAGGCCTCTCGCTGTTGTGGCCTCTCCCGTCGAGGAGCACAGGCTCCGGACGCACAGGCTCAACGGCCATGGCCCACGGGCCCAGCTGCTCCGCAGCACGCAGGATCCTCCTGGACCGGGGCACGAACCTGTGTCCCCTGCATCAGCAGGCGGACTCCCAACCACTGCGCCAGCAGGGAAGCCCGAGAATGACAATTTTAAACAGACTTTTGAAATTACTATTTGCTATGACACATGACACACATAATTTCACTGAATTAGTAAATTGTGGAGATTTAAGAATATTATAGAATATATGTGATAGAAATACAAATAGTAGAATTTCAGAGACTTAACACAGGTAAAAATTGTGAAGGAATAGTGTGAAAGCCAAAAGATGATGACATAGAACTTTGAAAGTGACAAGACTATACAAAATAGAATTGGGAAATAAATATAAAGGATTCAATGTATGTAGTGATCATCTTTAGCCCTCTCATCCACATCCTGGTTATAATGTACTTCATTTTGGAAAGTATTTTCTATTAGGTGGTTGCTATTGGCAATGTGAAACCTCAGAATTAAAAATTTCCAATAATATTCCAATAAAATGAGTTCAATGTTTAAGAATAAGATGTAAGAAAAATAAAATTATGCTTATTTTTATAATACTCTTTTAAAGCATTTTCTATAAGAAGATTATGCATTTACACATCATGTTTTAACTGTACTGGATAATAAATCAACCAATACATTTTTTTAGAACAAGAAATTAATCTTGTAGGCACCCTCTCAAAACTCCATTTATCTATGTTATCATTTTGCTACCTCTTTCCCCATGAAAACCCAAGGGGAAAGAACACAATCCTGACATACTGGTAATGTGAGACCTCAGAATAGTACTTGTTTTAGACGAAAGTTCCAACCCAAAATCATAGTCGAGTGTTCAAGTATTCACAAAGACCAAAGACCAGCTTAGTAAGGGTATAATGTTACCCTCCCACTAGCATATAGATCAGTGCCAGGTACATAGTCAGCAATAGACAGTCACTACCTGAACACACATCAATGCATGCAAGCTTTCTCAAGGACAGCCTTGGAGAGAGGAAGTAAGAAAATATAGGACTTCTTTTTTTTTTTTTTCAACCTCATAGTTAAATCCTTTGAACATTCCTTCACTTATCCATTTAACAATGAAGTTAAAAGGCCGATATTGAAAAAGCTACAGTAATTTAAAACCTAAGTAAAGGGGCTTCCCTGGCGGCACAGTGGTTAAGAATCCGCCTGCCAATGCAGGGTACATGGGTTCGAGCCCTGGTCCGGGAAGATCCCACATGCCGTGGAGCAACTAAGCCCGTGCGTCCCAACTACTGAGCCTGCGCTCTAGAGCCCGCACACCTAGAGCCCGTGCTCTGCAACAAGAGAAGCCACCACAATGAGAAGCCAGTGCACCGCAGCAAAGGGTAGCCCCCACTGGCTAGAGAAAAGCCTGGGTGCAGCAACAAAGACACAGTGCAGCCAAAAAAAAACCTAAGTAAAGGGATATTTATTTGTTGAGTACCTATACCAGGGTGGGGAAAAACAGACAATAAGCAAACTGATAAATTTATAGAATGCTAGATGATTGCAAGTACTCTGAAGAAAATTAAAGCTGCATCTAGAGGAGGAGAGCACTGAGCATGAACAAGTTTTAGGTAAGGTGTTCAGGAAAATTTTATGTCTGAGAAGGAGACATTTGAGCAGAGATGTGAGTGGTAAAATATTCCAGAAAAAGGGAGCCATTAGCACAAAAATCCTGAGTCAGAAAGGAGAGCTGCTATTAAGATATGACTAACAGGTTACAAAATTAATACTAAAAAATAGAGAAACAGAATAAGCCAAAAAAATTAAATAACAAAAAATCAAAGATGGCTTTGTGTGTGAGTGTGTATATTCTCTGCTTTGGGGTTTTGAGTTCTGTACTGGGGAGGAGAGATGGCATTCCTCCGGCAAATAGATTAAAGACACAGAGCTTCCAACCCATTAGCTTCAGTCCCCTGGGAGGATTCTGTTCAATCCTGTCAGCCATTATCTATAATACAGGATAACCATCTTTACCTGAGAGTGGGCTTTGAAAGGGCAAAGCATAGTCCTTGTCACAGAAGGGTCCTTCAAGTGCATGTTGAATTGCCTGGGGAAGGACCTCGTGACATCTCTGTTTGCTTTTCAAAACACTGAGTTTGTCTGTGCTTTGTAACCGGGGGCCGGGGGGGGGGGGGGGGGGGAGGGGCGGGGGAACCAACAACAAACGGTTTGTCTAAATCGATCTCTTCTCTGTAATTCCAACATCTTTCCTAGGTGTTTCCTTCTAGAAATCCACTTATTGAGACAGTAGGAGACTCCCTAATTGTCATCTTAAAAATCTTCAGAAAATAGGAGTGCATTTTGGAGAAAAATATGAACGGGGAGTACACATTGGGGAGGTTTGAATTATTGATTACTATCGGATACACATTCTTGATTTGTGTCAGAAGAGCTGAGAAACTAACAAATACGATTCCTCAGGGCAGGTACCTCTTTGCAGAATAAAGCACTCTCTAAGCTGGGCATCTCACAGGGGCACCTTGGTTTCATAAGTATTTAGCCATAAATTCATCCCAGCTACTGAAAGCGTAGATGGAATAATCAATCACACAAATGAGCCTTAATAAGATTTTGCTTTATTTGAGTATATATTAAACTCAAAGCTTTGACATAATAGCTTTTGTGCACAGTTAATTTAATAAAGTCTATTGAATAGAGACAATCTGTTGGGCAGCACTTCTAAGCCTTTACTGGCAGGGAGGGAGCCACACGTCTCTTTGAGAAACTGAAGAAAGTGACGGGCCCTTTTCCCCAGAAAGAAATGTTTAAACAAATAAGAATCTGCATTAAGTATGGAGGAGTTCAAGGACCCCCTGGGTCTGTTGTTGAAGCCCCCTGCCTCGCAGACAATGGAAGACAAAGAATGTGACAGCAGTAACACCTCATGGCTGCATGGCACTAGAAGAGTTTTAATTTTATAGGTGATGTGTATACTCAAGCAGGCCGTGTTGACATACAGCTTTTTTTAACATTAAAAAAAAATTTTTGTGGTAAAATATACATAACATAAAATTTACCATCGTAACCATTTTTTAGTGTACAGTTCCAGTAGTGTTAAGTATATTCACATTGTTGTACAACAGATCTCCAGAAGTTTTTCATCTTGCAAAACTGAAACTCCAACAACTCGCCATACCCCTGCTCCCCCCACCCCCGGCAACTACCATTCTACTTTCTGTTTCTATGAATTTGACTACTCTAGGGATCTCATACAAGAGTATTTGTCTTTTGGTGTCTGTCATTTCACTTGGCATAATGTCCTAAAGGTTCACCCTTGCTGTAGCATGTGTCAGAATTTCCTTCCTTTTAAAGGCTGAATAACATTCCATTGCATGTATAGAACACATTTTGCTTATTCATTCATCTGTGATGGACACTTGGTTTGCTTCTACCTTTTGGTTGCTGTGAAAACTTTTGCCATAAACATGAGTGTACAGATATCTCTTCGAGAACCTGCTTTCAATCCTTTTGGATGCACACCCAGAAGTAGAATGACACAATGAGTCTGATGGAGCCATTTTTATGGGCCCTCTTGATGCAAGGAACACTAGGACTCAGCAATTCTGAGTCAGATCCCTTGCCAAAAGGGACCCTCCAAAATGTGAGACTGACATGTCGTTACCAAGTCATGCATAGGACAGACTTCTGTGATCCTTATTCTATACTTAACCCCTCCTCAATTCTACGAATTTCACTTTCTACTTTATTCATTTCAGTTATTTTTTTGAATTTTTATAAGTATCCATTAACTTTATAATAAAAAGGCAATAAAGATCATTCAAAGTCTGTTAGAACTAAGTATCTAAGGGTATCTCAACTATCTCTTAAAAACCATCGATTCTAAGGAAATTTATAATATGAATATTGGTGAATGGATTCTATAGAGAGAGAATATATATTGGGTTGGCCAAAAAGTTCGCTTGGGGAAACGAACTTTATTTCAAGACTTTCTGTGCAGTATGGAGCTGAGAATAGGAACACAAATTCCTCCTCTTTCCCCCTAGTGTCCAACATAACACTGACCAATAAAATTGAGTCTGCTCAAGAAGGCTTCAAACATCAGAGGTGTCTATCCTTGAGTTATCAAATGGAAAAGGAAATAAGTTGAGTTTTTAGTTAAGTATAATTCTCTGTTGAATGTAAACAAGTAGAGCCATTGTAATTTTATAGGTGAAATTAATTAACACGAGGTATAGACCATTCAAGATGTCTATGTTAGCTCCAAGAATTAGTGGTCACTCAGCTGAGAATGGCCTTTATGAGCTGAGGACAATGGTTAGCATGTGACTCCTTGTTATGGGTGGTTTGCCCTCCAGAGGGTGCCTGAACCTACTCTTTACCTCCTCACTTCTAACTCCCACCTTCTCCAAAGCCCACCACAGGGGAGATGAGGCCCTAGGATGGAGAAAGGACATCCACTGGTTTATTTCCTGGTTATCAGAGCAGCTGGAATTTTAATGATTTGGTCTTGGGCCATGTCAATGCGGTGGCATCAATAACTACCTGAGTCACAAGAGCTCTAACAACACAGCTGGGTCAAAACCGTTTCATTAAAAAATCTCTTCGGACTTCCCTGGTGGCGCAAGTGGTTAAGAATCCGCCTGCCAGTGCAGGAGACACGGTTTTGATCCCTAGTCCGGGAGGATCCCACATGCTGCAGAGCAACTAAGCCCGCGAGCCACAACTACTGAGCCTGCACACTGCAAATACTGAAGCCCGCGCACCTAGAGCCCGTGCTCCGCAACTAAGAGTAGCCCCCGCTCGCCACAACTAGAGAAAGCCCACGTGCAGCACCGAAGACGCAAGGCAGCCAAAAAAAAAAATCTCTTCAAAACACCATGCGTCCGTTTACATTATCCAAAATCAAACCCAAGAACTTGGCTATGGTATTCCAAGCTGTTGTGGATTCAGGTCATCAATAATTGGCTTCAGAACATACTGCGTTTGGAAGTGTCCTCGATTACTTTACAACTCTTCCTGTGCATATATACTGGAAGATTCAGTCCCCTTAGCAACCGAGAATTTCTACTTGTCTGCTTATGGCTGTTTTCAAGTACCACAAATATTTACAAAGGGTCCAGAGGCTCTCTCTCCTGTAGACTCTGTTTTCCGAACTGATACTAGGTCTACTCCCTTTTTTTTACCTCCTCTCTACCCTGCCCAGATCTTAGTATAATGCTCTGCACATCCAAGATATTTGTTAATTTTAAGACTTAATTATCTTCTAGAAAGATTAGAGAACCCTTTACCAGGAATGTCATAAAAAAGGAATATGGATGGATGAGTACCCTTGGGTTATAGCATCAGCTAGATGCATCTCTCCTTTCTCTCACATAAGGACAGGTCCTGATGGCAAATCATTGAGAATTTTGGTGAAAAAATTAGATTTTTTTCCAGCTTTGTTAAGGTATAAAAATTGATTATTTAATCAATTTCTCAGGTTCTAATTTCTATCTTTGGGCCAGTGAGTCTCAATTTGTATTTTCAGCCCAGACTGCTCCTTACAGCTCCTGCCTACTAGGTATTATTACCTGAGAGGCCCTTTACACTTCAAAATTGTCCAAAGTTGAGCTCATTTAGCCTCTAAAATATCAACTGCATAAAAGCTGGGACTTTGTTTTGTTCACTGTTGGAATCCCAGGACCTAAAATAGTGCCCAGCACGCAGGTGGGTGCTCAATAAAGATTTGCGGAATGAACTGATGATGAATGAATGCATGAAAATGAATGAATGACAAGATCCTCCCAGAAGGCAGAGTCTTTCAGTAATGCTCCACATGTTACAAGAGGGTTCTCCAACACTTGACAATTAAGAGGGAACCCTGTACCTCTTCCCATTATCTCATCCCTCCAGCCTCCTTTCTCTTTTATAAAATCGCCCTCTCTGCTGCCTCATCCCCATCCACCTCTAAATTAGCTCAAAATCTACTATCGTAAAACAAAATGTTCCTTTATTATACAAGTCTATCTAGAAATCTGTTCACTCTGTATTCCTATAATTTTGAATACCCTCGAGTTCCCAACTCACACCCCACTCTTTCTCTCCTCTGTGCCTTTTTCAGGCAAGGAATGGATCGCTTGGAATGCCCTCCCACTCCCCTGGAGAAGCTCTCTTTTGCCTAGCTATCTCCCTCTTATCCTTCAATTCCCACTGCAGGTATTATCTCCACTATGAAGCCTCTCCGGTACCCATCTCCTCCCAAGGAACCAGGCAAAGTGTTCTTCCCCTGTGCCCTCGTAATATCCTAAGCCAGGCCTTCCCAAACTTTTTCACATCTTGGTACACATAGAAAATGGCTGAGGGTAAATGGATAAGGCTGCACATGGCCTGGGTCTCAGGCCATCACAGTCCTGGTGCAGCACCATCTAGGTACACTTGTGACCCAGTCATGGTATGCCAGTGCGGCACGTCGAGATTGTTGGTAACTGCTCTCAGCATGTCACGATCACTACATTCACCCCACTGTACTATAATTATTTGTGTTTGTGCTTGTCCCTCATTGCACCTGTGAACTCCTCAAGGGCAAGAACCCTTGTTTTCTCATTTTTTATGTTTTAAATTATCACATACTAAAATTGACCTTTTTTGGACATATAGTTCTATAAATGTTATCACATATATAGATTCCTGCAACCATGACCACAATCAGGATACAGAATAGTTCTGTCACACAAGGCACTATCACACACTCCTTCCACCTCTAACCCCTGGAACCCATTGATCTGTTCTCTGTCACTGTACTTTTGTCTTTTTGAGGCTGTTATACAAATAGAACCATACAGTATGTAACCTTTTGAAACTGGCTCCTTTCACTCAGCGTAATGTGTCTGACATTCATCCAAATTGTTATGTATATCAATAGTTTGTTCCTTTTTATTGCTGAGTAGTATTTCATTGTGAGGATTTAAGGCAGTTTGTTTATCCATTCATCCACTGAAGGATATATGGGGTGTTTCCAGTTTGGGGCAATTTCGAATACAGCTGCTATAAACATTTGTGAAAGGTTTTGCTGTGAACACGAGTTTTCATTTCTCTAGGGTAAATACCCAGGAGTGGGATCATATGGGTTTTATGGCAACTGTATATTTAGCTTTATGAGAAACCAACAAGTGGTCTCCAAAAGCGATACTGTTTTGCTGCTATATCTTACTGGCAATGTATGAGACTTTCAGTTGTTCCACATCCTTCCTAGCACTTGGCACTGCCAGCATTTTTCATTTTTGCCATTCTGTTAGGTGTGTTGCGGTTTCTCATTATAGCCTTGACTTTTATCTTTGTACCCCAGCACTTAGCACATTGGTAGATCCTCAATAAGTATTTGCTGAACTGAAATAAACTTATCCCATTTTTTCACTCCTGTTTCAAATTCACTAATGTTTTCACTATACTTTCTACCAAGCTTTGTGCTTAAAAACCAAAGAAATTGCATAGAAGTACTAAACTCCCTCCTACCCTCCTGTACTCACTCCTTTTCCCAAGTCCTAAATGAATCACTCTTCCTATTAAAAGACTGATATAGCAATATAATCTATAACTTTCACTCAAACTTAAAGACTTGCAAACAATGTTGCTTTTGAAAGGCTCCACTATCACTGCTACTAGTACTAACAACAAGAATCACCTTTGGTAATTAGATAATTGGATGAGCCAGGCACTGTGCTAGGGGCTGTCCCTATAGTAACTCACTTACCCCTCCAACCACACGAGGTAGATATTATCCTCTCTTTACAGATGTGGGGACTGAGGTTTAATGAAACTGACAAACTTGCCCAAAGTCATACAGCCAATAAGAGAAGGCACCAGGGTACACACCCAGGTCAGGCTGGTTCCAGAAACCACAGTCCTAAGCATCCTCTGTGGCTGCTCTCCTGGGCAAAGGAACCAGTTGCTCTCTAATCAACAACAAAAACAATCTCAAGTCACTTTAATTTTGAAGGGATATAAAACTTCAGGAACGTGAACCATCCTCCTCCTCACATCAGTCTTATGAGAACTCCTTCAGATCAGCAATGAGGCACATGGATGAGGGGTGCAGGGACCCCTAGTCTGGGAACACTGCACTGCTTGAACGGAGGACACACTCAGGATTTTAGATCTTATTCCTGTGAAGCCAGCAGCAGACGCGGGACTCAACTGAGCATCACTTGTTGCTCTATGAAAATTATCCCCATTCACTGAATCTTGAACCACATTTACATACTTCTATACTTGAGAGCATCCTCCACGGGAGACATGAGCTGAAGTTATAATAATGGCTGCTTTTTACGTTGCGTCATAAAAATAAAATAGAATTTTATATATATATATATATAATAAAATTAATAATGTACTAACCTAAATCATCTAATGACTAAGCACATCCAGGGATAACATAGAACTTCAGTCTTTAGAGATATACCTAGCATTAATTCTAATAAAACAAGACATACTAGACTTTTCACTGGATGCACAGAGTTAAAACTATGGCCAACAAACCATCAAATTGGAACTCAGTAGTTTGGCTTTGGTAGTTTGATTTAAAATATTTCTTCTCTCTTTTATTACCTACTTTCTCCCAAACTCATAAACAATATGCTTGGAAGCGGAATCTATTTCTTTTTATGTTATTGACCAGGCAAGAAAGAGACACAAGTCTCAGGATCCTATGTCTTAAGGAGTCCCTCTCCTTAGCCCAAATATTCAATCATTTCATCCTTCAAGTACGAAATCAGCAGGAAAATGTGTACACTAAAAAGGAAAGTTATCCAATGAAATTATGTCACAAGCAAACAGTAGTTTTGAGGGATCATCGTTGCTAGTTTCAAAATGTCGACCGTTTTGTGTGTTTTAGTCCCACATAAGGACAACATCAATTTCTAAATTTTCCTTACAGTGGACTACTTAACAGAAAGAGGTTTCATTGGCACTCATGCAAATGAGTTAAACTGTTTTAAAACAAAGAGTGCCACCAAGTGATTACTGTCGTGGAAAATTATGGCACCTCTAAAAATTATTTGGCTCAAAGTCCCAAGTAGTAAAAGTCAAGGGTAATGAATTTTATCCATTTGGAGAGCTTCTTTAACCTGTGGCAGTTCCTTTACACTTGGGCCTCCACACAATGTTCCCATTGCAATGCTTAAACACTCAATAATCATAGAGTCTTCTGAAAGAATATTATTTAAACAAATTCGTAAGTGGCTTAAAATACACAGTGCCAGTGATTAATGAGGAAGCATTAAATAGCAGAATGACTGGAAACTTTCCAATCAGCACTCCAAAATGTATTCATTACTGAAAATTTCTCAGACTTGAAACTTTGACAACCTCGAGAAAGAATTCCATATTTATATAAACCATAAGCCACTCAGCAATGATCTGAACTTGCTGTAAAACTGTGGTTTTTCTCAAAAGAGAAAAACTTATTTATCAAGACCACTGAACACAAAGAAGCGATTAAACACACACCAATTTGCATAGCCAACATAGCATTTTCTGTTTAAAAATCAAAACTTTTCATCCAGACAGATACATTTGTCTCTGAGAAGATACCTTTTTAAAAGAAAATAAACACAGCACAATCCAATTTCCCTTGCAAAAAGTGCAATCAAAAGTTTACTGAATTATAGCCTATTATAATACCATATGATAAGGACGAGCAGCTGATACCAGTTTCTCTTTTCCCCAAAATGCCTCTGGACATTCAGTGTTAAGGAAATAACCAGAGTAGTATATAGTTTTGTACTTTTCTTTTACAGGATATTCCCGCCTCACCTGCAATATTCTTTTGAAATATTAGAATTACCGGGACAAAAACTCAGAAGCATCTCATCACTTTTCTATCAAAGGCATCATTCTTGCATAATTCTGACACATGGCTTTCAACCCTTGAGCAAAAAAATTCACCCTACCGAAAAACATGAGCTAATCTCCAAAAGCAATGATAAGCCCCTTGATATTTGCGCTTGAGGACTATTACTCACTGGCATATGTGTGCTCCTTCATCCTCTACTGCCTTGCCGAAGCCCCAGGGAATGGAGAAGTTCGGCCAAGTTTCTCCTTCAAGATCCTCATCCATGGTAGCAAGCCAAACCAGCCCACCTCTGCCTAAAGATGGAAAGAAAGAACTCGGTTTTTGAGTCCTTTATAAGAAGAATGTTTGTATCATAACAAACAACTGCTAGACAAGAAGAGTGAGGGGGAAGGAGAGGAGGAATCGATGCTGCGAGGCCAATCGTATTTCATCACTCAGCTACTTGGAAACCAGATATGCTGAGACAATCACGTGCTTTGAGAGATTTGAGGATGCAAAAGAGGACTAGCTCTGTCTTTTGTAAATTATTAACAGGGACTTTTTTCCTGACCATGAGCAAAAAGACTCACAGGTTACTCGTTTCAGAAAAAAAGCAATCAGGTTTGGCAGGGAGCACAGAAATCGACAAGGCAAGAAACAAGATTTATGATCAGAGCTCTGCCACCGACCCTTATGAATCAGGACAACCCTGTGCAGTTAGAATCGAAGCAATGTTACATTGGGAATAAAGCGGCACCTTCTAAAGAGGCCCATAACTGCAATTTCAGCATTTGCCTCTGATGAAAATGAATATTTGCTCCTCCCCATCTGAGAACTCACAACGGGCTCTTTGGCACTATGAGCTGGAATGAAGCCACACCTGCATGCAGTTCTCACAGCTCTCCTAGGTTTCAAAGTGCTGTGAACTTCTCACATGGCTTGCTTGTGTTTCGTCCAAATTTGAGATTTAACATGCCTGCCTTAAAGCCATTCGAAGTTGCCCGTGTTAATGCTAGATTCTACCTAGTAATTTAACCTCAGTGGGAAGATGCTGATTCAGAAAGCTTTCAGAAAGCACTGGCTTCCCATTGACACAGACGGGGACATTTGGGGCACACTGTGTTGAGTGCTATGGAATGTCTCCTTTTCTCTAGACCAGGATTTCTCAACCTCAGCATTATTGACATTTTCGGCTGGATACTTCTTTGTTGCGGGGCTGCCCTGTACACTGGGGGATGTTTAGCAAAATTTCTGGCCTCTACCCACTAGATGCTTGTAGCACCTCCAGTTGTGACAACCAAAAATGTCTCCAGACATTGCCAAATACCCACTGGGAGGTAGAATCACCCGGGTTGAAACCACTGCTCTAGACCCAATTCTTTAGTGAAGTTTTTCAAAACAGGAGGAATGTTATTTACATTTGAGATAGGCTCATGCCAAAGACAGGTGGTAGGTAAACAGTCAAGGCTGTGGGTGAACCCTAGGACTCATATGCAGGTGGCCAATTCGATTTGTCTTAATGGAGACACATTCAAAGTGGGGAATATAGGTCCACTGGTTAGGACTCAGAGCTTTCACTGCTGAGGCCCGGGTTCAATCCCTGTCGGGGGAACTAAGATCCCACAAGCCATGCATGGCCAAAATAAATAAATAAATAAGGTGGGGAATACAAACTCCACATTTAAATTTGCAAACTGCTCACTACTTGTGATGGTTAATTGTATGTGTCAACTTGACCGGGCCAAGGGATGCCCAGATATTTGGTTAAACATTACTTTGGGTGTATGTGTGAGGGTGCTTCTAGATGAGATTAACATCTCAACCCGTAGACTGAATAAAGCAGATCGCCTTCCCCAGTGTGGGTGGGCCTCATTCAAGGGAGAATTCACTCTCCACCTGACTGTTTCCGAACTGGGACATGGACCTTCTCCTGCCCTCTGACTGGAACTGCACCACTGGCTCTCCTGGGTCCCCAGCTTGCAGATGGCAGGTCATGGGACTTTTCAGCCTCCATAATCATGTGAGCCGATTCCTTATAATCAATCAATCAATCTGTAGGTACACACACACACACACACACACACCCACACACACACCCACACACACACACAGGCAGACCTCGGAGATATTGTGGGTTTGGTTCCAGACCACGGAAATAAAGCAAATATCACAATAAAGCAAGTCATGAATTTTTTGGTTTCCTAGTACATATAAGAGTGATGCTTACACTATACTGTAGTCTAGTAAGTGTGCAATAGCATTATGTCTAAAAAAAACAATGTGCATGCCTTAATTACAAATAGTTTATTGCTAAAAAAATGCTAACCATCATCTGACAACACAGGGTTGCTCTAAGTTTTGGGTTTGTAAAAAGTTCAACACCTGTGAAGTGCAATAAAATGAGGTATGCCTGTAAATACAATAATAGCAATCTATTTAAATTCAACACTGAGAAAATTAGGTGCATGGCTTCAAAACGAAAAATACAGATCAGCCAGTCCACAGGTGGTGGTGGACATCTTCTCATTAAGAAGACTGGCAAAAAAATAAATAAATAATAATACAAAAAAGAAGACTGGCAAAGGACTTCCCTGGTGGCGCAGTGGTTAAGAATCCGCCTGCCAGTGCAGGGGACACGGGTTCGAGCCCTGGTCCGGGAAGATCCCACATGCTGCAGAGCAACTAAGCCCGTGCGCCACAACTACTGAGCCTGCGCCGTAGAGCCTGCAAGCCACAACTACTGAGCCCACGAGCCACAACTACTGAAGCCCACATGCCTCGAGCCCGTGCTCCGCAACGAGAAGCCGCTGCATTGAGAAGCCCGCGCACCGCCAACGAAGAGTAGCCCCTGCTCACCTCAACTAGAGAAAGCCCGCGCACAGCAACAAAGACCCAACGCAGCCAGAAATAAATAAATGAACAAATAAATTTATAACAAAAAGAAGACTGGCATGCCTAGAAGAAACCCTGCAATGGGGAAGTTGTCTTGGGAGAAGGAACAGCCTTCAGAGCCTCAGAATTTCCTTTCTGAGTAGGAGCGGGTGTGATCAAGAGGAAAGTGAGTTCCTCACGTGGTACAGTGCGTCAGTATGGCTGTCTGTCCACTCCAGGGCTCATTGTGGAAGTTACTATGGAGGGGTCAGTCTCTGAAGGGTTGAGGTTTGTGCTTTGAGGTTCCTATGGGAAAGGGTATTGAGTGGGCAGGGAAAGAAAGGTGCTGCATCCCATTTCCTTTGGGATAAGAAAGTTTTTAATAAAGCAGAATGGTGTTCTGAGATGTGTAAACCACGTCCCCCTCTATGGACTGGACTGTAGGAGGAGGAAGCTGTGTGCCTTGGGAACTGTCCAGGGTGCTCAACGTGGCCTGGAGAGGGGAAAGACCCTCCACTTGAGCACTGGGTCCCAGAAGCAGGAGCTTCAAGAAATAAAATCTCTTTTATGTCTAGCCTATTTCCCGTATTTATTCCTTGGCTGGGTGCTGTGAATTCTTCTTTCCTTTTTTTTAACTTGGAAACACTCACTGAATTGCTGCACTTTTACGTTACAGCTGGATACCAAGGATTTATTAAATGCTTACCGAGTGGCCTGTGCAATGGCAAATATGAAAGACTTAGATCACATGTTGCTACCCTCAAAGACCTTATATTCGAGGATGAGAGAGAGAGAGATGATAAATATCTAAGAGCAGCAGATTTGAAAGATTTCATTTCATATTTTCATTTTATGTTTTTACATAAAATTGGATTATTTTGCTTAGTTTAAAAAACTAAAGGTACACTTTGAGTGACTTGAAAATTACGAACATAATCATCTTTTTTGACTAGCTAATAGAAAAAGAAGACTACTATTTTATTTTTTAAAATTATTTACTTATTTATTTATTCAATTTATTTATTTTTGGTTGCATTGGGTCCTTGTTGCTGTGCGTGGGTTTTCTCTAGTTGCGGCAAGCAGGGGCTACTCTTCATTGTGGTGTGTGGGCTTCTCATCATGGTGGCTTCTCTTGTTGCGGAGCTCAGGCTCTAGGTGCACGGGCTTCAGCAGTTGTGGCACGCGGGCTCTAAAGCGCAGGCTCAGTAGTTGTGGCACGTGGGCTTGGTAGCTGTGGCTTGCGGGCTCTAGAGTGCAGGCTCAGTAGCTGTGGCTCATGGGCTCTAGAGCGCAGGCTCAGTAGTTGTGGCTCACAGGCTTCAGTAGTTGTGGCACACGGGCTCAGTAGTTGTGGCTTGCAGGCTCTACGGCGCAGGCTCAGTAGTTGTGGTGCACGGGCTTAGTTGCTCTGCGGCATGTGGGATCTTCCCGGACCAGGACTTGAAGCCGTGTCCCGTGCATTGGCAGGTGGAGTCTTAACCATTGCGCCACCAGGGAAGCCCAAGAATACTATTTTAGAGCTGAGAAAATAATTTTATACCCATCTAAAGGAAGGTGTTGAGAATTATTTAGAGCTGCTCAGATAAAGTCCTTAATTCTGGGTCTGACATTCAAGGCCTTGCTTTCTGGCCCTGCCCCCCTTCTGCTCTTTCTCATACTTTCCATGTCAATTATATTAAAGAATGCAGTGAGCTCCCTGTGATTTTCCACCTCCAGACATTTGGTTGTTTTCTCTTCCCTCCCATTAGACCACCAGTTCCCTTCTTCCTGACCAAAATCAATCCTTCCCCAAACACCGGATTCATAGCCCATCTCCTATGATGCCTTCCACTTTCTCCAGGAGAATTAATCTCCCCACCTGGGTACTTCTAAAGGACGTGGTGCCTCTGTAAAAGCAGCTATCGCACTCTGCCTGCCGTTGCAGGGACTTGTGTTCAATTTGCTAAACTCACTGATCATTCTAGTATGCTTTTCGTAGACACTTTAGGATTTTCTACATAGCTGATCATGTGACCTGCAAATGAAATCAGTTTCACTTCTTCCCTTTCGAACCCTTCTCCCCACGCCACCCACGCCCGCCTTGCTTTAATGTACTGGTTAGAACCTCCAGTATGACGTTGAATAGAAGTGGTGAGAGTGGAAATCCTTTCCTGCTCCTGACCTTATGGGAAAAGCATTCTTAAGTAGCATTATACAAAGAATTGATAAACCGAACTTTATCAAAATTTTTTAAATGTGGTCTTCAACAGTGTATGGTGTAGAGAACATATTTTTGTGTTTCTGAATAAATTTTGCTGAAAACTTGGGATCCTGAGCTAAGAGCAACCCTTGGGAAGGTAATTTAGAACTAGGTACACACTGAGAGAACTCCAGACAGATGGACTTAACTCTGGGGGTATGTGTTTACATTTCAAGGAAAAATGAGGCTCAGGGCCTTGGAGAGCCACAGACATTCAGGCTTATTCGGTCCCTGAAAAGATTTCACTACATTCCAAAAGGTTAGGGTAAGAACCTAGGATCCTTTCATCCTGTCTCCAAGGAGCCAAAGTTTTATGCCCTCTTTTTCAGAGAAGAGGGGGAGGCAGCTGCCTCTTTCTCTTGTTTACAAGCAAAGAAAATCCATTTTTCTTCATTCCTCACCTATGGATTATCTGGCCCCTCACATAAGAGATTTTTCCATCTGGCTTTCATGTGATGCCCCAGGGGTAAGGTCTGGGGCAAGGGACCAACGCGGTGAGTATTAGGTAAATAACCCTAATGACAGTCTGTCTCTGATCCAGAAAGCGTCATGAACACATTCAGGATAAAATTAATGAAGATGGATATTAAAAACTCAACAAAAAGACACTGGGCTTTGATTTCTGTCTCTCCTGCGGTTGGAGGCTGTAAAGAAAAGGTCCTAAGCTTCTGAGAGATGGCACATGCCCTCCGGTCAAAAGCAGCTTCGGTGCTCATTTACCTGCCAGTTTTCTCATTTTTTCCTTCATTTTTTTTCTTTTATTGTGGTAAAATATACATAACATAAAACTTACCATTTAAACCATTTTTCACTTTACAATTCAGTGACATTAGTACATTCACAATGTGCAACCAGCACTACTATCCATTTCTAGAACTTCTTCATCATCCCCCAAAGAAACTCTGTACCCATTCAACAATAACTCTCCATCACCCCCTCCCCCAGCCCCTAGTAACCACCATTCTACTTTCTGTCTCTATGAATTTGCCTATTCTAGGTACCTCATATAAGTGAAACCATACAGTATTTGTTCTTTTGTCTTTGGCTTATTTCACTTAACATAATGTTTTCAAAGTTCATCCATGTTGTAACATGTATGAGAATTTCATTCCTTTTTATGGATGAATATATCCCACTGTATGGATAGACCACATTTTGTTTATCCATTCATCTGCTGATGGACCCCCTGGGTTGTTTCCATCTTTTGGATATTGTGACTAATGCTGTTATGAATACTGGTGTGTAAGAATCTGTTTGAGTCTCTATTTTCAATTCTTTTGAATATATACCTAGGAATAGAATTGCTGGATCACATGGTATTTCTATGTTTAACTTTTTGAGGAACTACCAAACTATCTCGTACAGCAGCTACACCATTTTTCTTTCCCCCCAGCAGTGCACAAGGGTTCCAATTCTCCACATCCTCACCACCACTTGTTATTTTACCTCTTCCTTCACTTTTGTACTTTTGTCAGCTCGTCAGTTAATTTTAAGCTTTTAAAAAAGTATTTTATCTAGAGAATTGGTCTGAATAACTCTGCTACTCTTAGAAGCAGGAGACCTTTAACTTTTTTTTTTAAACAAATTTCCATGACAATATCACACAGAGTTGGTACAATAAATCTCAAAGTAATATCATTGGCTCTACAGCATCTGGGGAAACTTTTATGTTTGACAGAATGCTAAGAACAAGTACATCTTTAAATTTACATTAAAATATATATTATTTTGAATTGCTAGGTTCATTTTTAGTACTCCTCTTTATACAAATTTCTGCCCTTCTCATGTGGCTGACATTGTGTTAACATGAAATGAACATGTTAACTCTAAAAATACATCATGGGGCTTCCCTGGTGGGACAGTGGTTAAGAATCCGCCTGCCAGTAGAGGGGACACGGGTTCGAGCCCTGGTCCAGGAAGATCCCACATGCCATGGAGCAACTAAGTGCGTGCTCCACAACTACTGAGCCTGTGCTCTAGAGCCCACAAGCCACAACTACTGAGCCCGCGTGCCACAACTACTGAAGCCGGTGCCTCTAGAGACCGTGCTCCGCAACAAGAGAAGCCACTGCAATGAGAAGCCCATGCACCGCAACGAAGAGTAGCCCCCGCTCACCGTAACTAGAGAAAGCCTGTGCGCAGCAACGAAGACCCAACGCAGAAAGAAAGAGAGAGAGAGAGAGAGAGAGAGAGAGAGAGAGAGAGAGAGAGAGAGAGAGAGAGAGAGAGAGGTGGGCAGAGAGAAAAGAAAGAAAGAAAGAGAGAGAAGAAAAGGAAAGAAGAAAGGAAGGAAGGAGGGAAAAAAGGAAGGAAGAAAGAAAAGAAAAGGAAACAAAGGCGGATCTATTTTTTTAAAAATAAAATAAAATAAAAATACATCATCCACAGAATAAGTTATTTTAAGTTAAAATCACCCTTTGGATAGCAGCCTACTTGGTGTTTTGTAAAAATGTTTTTCTCTAGTAACAATAAAAGCTGACTTTAATGAAAATTGAGGAAATGTCGGCACTACTTTTCTGTTATCTATACGCTGTCATTTATTTTTCTATTTTCCTTTGTTTTCTCTGTAAAAGAATAAGGAAAATATCACACAGCTTGCTGAGAGTAAGACCAGTCTTTTTCAACCTTGAACTTATAGTTAGAAATAACTGACACAGAATGAGATTTTATCCTTCCTGCAGAAAGAAAAGGAACTGTCATTAAAAACATAAATTGATTACAGCCTTTTGAAATTGAAGGGGAAATTTTCCTCCCAAACTCTTTCTCTCAATCTAAATGCTCCCAGTAATATTGTTCAAGGTTCAGATAAGTCGGCTATTAAGTAAATTAGCTTTGAACATACAAGTGGCATTCAAAAACCTGTCTAGCCATGAAAGATTTAAGGTGAATTGTACCTGCAACGAAAAATGAGGAAAGGATTACAAAAGCTCATTACTTAGAATTCACATAGCAATTCATGTTTTCTATGCATCTATAATCAGATTCAAGTCATTGCTCAAAAAGGCTCTGTGCATTTTTCAGTGGGCACCATTCTCCATAAAACTCACAATGGCAGAATTTGCTATTTCCATCCATATTCCTTCCCTATCATTCATTCAATGTCTACTGAGTACCAAGAGTGACCCAGGCATTGTGTTAGGCAGTAGGGCTAGAGAAATGAATAATGTCTGGGCAAGTGCAGTGACTTCAGCATCCCCTCCCCGCAATGTTTGAGACTGCTGGCTGCAGTTTTGTCTCCCTGCCTGAGCCCTTCGAATTGACAATCCCTTATCCACCACCCCACACCCATCTGCTCTTTGGTTCCTGACCTGGCTTTATCCCTGGGCACTGCTATGTAGGTCTGCCTCACTCCTTCCACATTTTGCATCTTGCAAGCCACTTTCTCCTCAGCTCTGGAATTCTGTCTAGTTGTAATGCCCAATTCTCCCAATGAAAGTTGGGATTAAGGATGACAGATAAAATAGAGGACTCCCATTATATTTGAATTTCCAATAAACAATGAAGTTTTTAGTATAAATATATCCCAGGCAATATTTGGGATGGGACATATTCAGACTAAACAATTATTTGATATTATCTGAAATTCAGATGTAACTGAAGTCCTGTATTTTTATTTGCTTGATCTGGCAACCCTAGTCATGGCAAATAAAATACATTCCTCAAGAAACTGACACTGTGAATTAACATGATGAATCACAGTAGAACTTGTTTGGGACTGGTACTAGGTTGGGTTCCCCTGGAAGCAGACCTTAAGATAAGAATCTGAGTGCAAGCGGTTTATTTGGTAGGTGACATAAAAGAGGGAAGGGAAGGAATCCAAAACAGTGTGCATTAACCGCCGACAAGTTACTGCTGTGGATAACTGAGAACCCTCTTCAGAGATGTCTCCCCCAAGAGACAACAATGCTGCAATATCTTTCCTCAGCTCACATTTGGCATTAGTCGAGGATCGCTCCTGGGGATTTTAACTCCCGTGCATTTCCAGCCAAGTGTGTCTCGGCAGCCAGATGAAAGCCTCTGGCAGAGAGTGACAGGTGCTTGCAGCAAAGCCAGCAGAGACGGTGAGTGCCAAGGAGATAGGGATAGGCACTGCCGTGACAGCATCTGCTACAGTGATATCTCTGGATTGTGAGCACTGTATAAACTGAGTTAATTTGGGAATCAAACCTAAGTCCAAAACTTGTGGCAAGTAAGAACTGGGAAACACCTCAAAGATACTCTAGTCCAACTCCCTGTTTCACAGATCAGGACGTTACAGAGAGAATTTCTTATCCAAAGGAAAGAGTTACCTTTTGGCAGGTCCAAGATGCTATTTCTATTACTGTTAGATCACCATCAAACAGTGAAGGATGATTTGCAAAGTAGTTTCATATTTCATAGACCCCCAATCCTACCACTTCACACCCAAAGGAGAAGAAGCTCTTTGAGTTTGGTCAGGAGTGGGGTGTTAGGCAAGGACCAAAGTGATCTGGGTATTATGTAGACTCAGAGGGCCCCTCTCACTGTGAGCTGAGTACCCAGCCTCCTGCTTGGATCTGGGAAACAGAGTAGGGTGTGAATTAGGAATCATTCCTCTTTTATGCAGAGGGCACCCTGCCCCAGAGAAAGGTCACTACCCTTTGTCTGTTCCCCATCCTCAGGTCAACAAGGTGCTTGGCCTTCCCCAGATCACACAGAGATCCCATAAAAAGAAAGTTGCCTGAGGGAAGATGGAACTTCTCCAGGAGTACCAGGTTAGGCTCACCTCTTTACTCCATCATTTCGGTATTCCTTCAGAGCGGTCCCACAGAAACCTTAGCAGTGGACAGAATTCTTGTTCTGATTCCCTCCTAAATTGGGGGTGAAAATCAAGTGGGATCATGGTGTGAAATCTCTAAATATCTATAGATTTGCAATCTATAAAAGATAACATAAAATAGATATTCCAGCTCCTGGCACAGAACTGCCACATAATAGACGCTCAATAAATGTTTAATGAATGAGGGACAGAGTCCCTGAATTGCAACTTACTGCTTACCCTCACTTAAAAATCAATGTATTCTACTTTTTGCTCAGTTTGTTAGGAACACTTGACTACATGATTTGACACTGATGTTCATACTCTGTGGCCTGGGATATAGGGTGCAGCCATTAGTATTAGGAGTAGCTAAGGAAAAGGAAGGCAAATATGGAAAAAAAATACCCAATGCAAACTTTATGACCTGAACAAAATTTTCACAGATCTAATAGTCTTTGAAAGGTATCCATGAGGCTTTTATTTATTTAAGCATTTATAATTTAAACCAAAACAAGAAAACCAATCAAGATAATGTAATTGATCCTAACTTAGAATTTTTCTCCTGCCATATGTAGCAACTAATAATTTCCTTATCTGGCCCATAAATGACCTCACAGTAAGTCAAGGAAATTCAACTGGGATCTTAATGTCATATTGAACATTATTCTTCACCTCTTAACTCAATATGCCAGACCTACACTTAGAGCATTACAGATCGTAAGCGAACCCACTTATCAGAGTCACTTTACAAAGTAAAGTGACACTTTACTTTAGTAAAGCTGTCGGGAAAAGCAGTGAGATGGTACTAAGCAGCATAATAAGTCTCTTCTCCAAGCACTAAACACCAAACCATAGAAATGAACTCAACCTGCAATGCTCAGCATGTCTTCAAGATATGTGTGGTAAAATCTTTATGTCTATTTAATGAGAACTTTACTTCTTGAAATCACATGATTTCTAAGAAGACAATGAGTGTAACCTTAAGCCTGTATCACTCTGAGTTTTCTTTATGGACATAATGTCTTAAATTCCAAGGAATTCAGACATGAGTTCTGAAAAGGCTCTTGGACACCAACTGAGTCCATTCGACTCACTTTACAAATGACACGATCAATGCCCAGAGAAGTTAAGTGAGGTTCTCTAGCCCAGGGGTCAGCAAACTTTTCCTGTAAAGGGCCAGACAGTAAATAGTTTAGGCTTTGTGGGCCCTATGGTCTCTGCCACACCTACTCAGCTCTGTCACTGTAGTGTGAAAGGCAATACGGTTGGCCATCGATATCTGTGGTTTTTGCATCCACAGATTCAACCAATCACAGATCTAAAATATCCACACACACAAAAAAAAATCCCAGAAAGTTCCAAAAAGCAAAACTTGAATTTGCTGCACACCAGAAACTATTTACATAGCCTTTACACTGCATTTACAACTATTTACATAGCATTTACATTGTGTCAGGTATTATAAGTAATCTAGAGATGATTTAAAGTAATGGGAGGATGTGTGTATGTGATATGCAAGTACAACGCAATTTTATATAAGGGACTTGAGCATCCTCAGATCTTGGTATCCACGGGGGTCTTGGACCTAATCCCCCAAGGATGACTGTACTTTGACAAATGAGCATGGCTGTGTTCCAATAAAGCTTTATTTACAAAAACTAGTGGTGGCTTGGACTTGGCCTCTGGGCCGTAGTTTGCCAAACCCTGATCTAGATTACACAGCTGAATAATGTCATAGCCAGGCCATACCCAGCTTCTATGAGTGGCTATGTTTATTTATTCATCTAACTAATACCTACTAAGAGTATACTGAGTGCCAGACATGAGGCGGGATGGTAAGACATTCTGGTACAGTTGAATAACCCCAAGTTAAGACTGTAATATTTTGTCTACAGGGATAAAATTTAGCAGTCTCTACTAATTGTGTCTCAAGAAAACGTCTTCAGTTGGAGATCAAATTTCTGATCATGGAAACTGTCTATGAGACACGAAAATTTGATCTCCTCTAGAGCTAACAGCATAATACATCTGCAGCTGTAAGTCTCTGCTCTCAATGCATAGGTGGCCTGATTGTTCTGTTCCCAGACATGAGCCATTAGGATTTCCAGGATCAGCACCCCTACCCACCCCCGCTGGATCATGGACATTCCTTCCAAGGAGTTCTCACAGAATCTGGCTCACCCTACAACCAACTCCTCCTTCGTAATACAGTGTCTCTGCCAAAGGGTATCACAGAGAGGACCTGCTTTCATAGACAAATGAGAAGATCCAAAGGGACTGGCTCAAGTGAAGCAGGGGGACAGGAGAAATGTTGAGCCATTTGTTGATGCTTTCCACAAATATTTAAAGCCCCAGCAACATTTTGGGCAGACTGGGCTGAACTGCACACAAAGTCCCTTTCTAGAGGGGCTTAAAGGAGAACTGGGAGGGCATTAAACAGATAGTGATAAGTTCTGTGAAAACAAAGAAATGAGAGAGTAACTGAATAAAGAGTGGATGGGGGCTGTGGAGAAGGGGGCTACGTAAACTACAGTGATCAGGGAAGGCCTTTCAAAGAGGGTGTAATTTGGGATAAGTCCTACATGATGACAAGGAGACAGCCTCATAAGGATCATGGTAATAAGAACCATGATTGTTAATGCCCTGAGTTCAAATGTCTTGAGGCAGAAACTTGTTTGGTGTGTTCAGTGTGGTTAGACTAGAGAAGGTAGGTAAGCACAAGAATGCTGTGAGATGAGGTCAAAACGGAAGGAAGGGAGTGCAACCCCTGGCCACCATGCCTATGAGTCAGTGTCTACAAGGTAGGGTACATGCTCCATGGGGCATTACCCTAGACAATCCACTGGGGTGAGTGAGAAAAATATCAGCACTTTTATTTAAGTATATTTTTGTCTAGGGACTTCCCTGGTGGTCCAGTGGCTAAGACTCCATGCTGCCAATGCAGGGGGCCTGGGTTCAATACCTGGTCAGGGAACTAGATCTCACATGCCGCAACGAAGATCCCACGTGCCGCAACGAAGATCCCACGTGCCGCAACTAAGACCTGGCCCAGCCAAATAAATAAATAGGTATTTTAAATATATATATATATATATATATATATATATATATATATATATATATGTATTTGTCTAAAATAATAGGAAAGAAATTAAGCTTTGCTAATAGGTCATATAAAGATTGTCACTAGTGCTTTCTCTTAGTCAGGATGCCTGAAGGTCATGAACCAGGTATGCTACTGGAAACTTCCCGAGGGAAAAGAGTGTTCAAAGGGTCTGTAGGGCACCTGCAATATTTTTGTTCTGTTGCGGTTGATATGTGCCTTAAGTGAATTTACAGATTATATTCTCTACTTGTAACTAAATGAACTCTCATAGAACACACGAATGGCTTAAAAAGCTCTGTGCAATGGAATCAAGGATTGAAAAGAAGGCAAGCAATACAAGCACAAGAGAAAGGCAAGAAAATGGTAGAGTTTACATTTCTCCTTCCCCTAGTATAACCTCTTTAATAGCGACAACTCCTGGGTAAAAACAATAATGATCTAATCCAATATTTTCAAAAGTGTTTGTATGCCACATTTCACATCATGGTTCAGTATTTACATATGTATATAGAGTCATGTAAATATACACAGATATATGGACATAGGTATATAACTGAAATAAGAGTTTCTCAAAACAATACTTATTAGTAATATACTCTGATATTTTCTTATATTTTATTTAAAATAATATTAGTTATTATTAATATTATAATCCACCAGTAGGTTACAATATGCAGTTTGAAAAATACTGATACAATCAGATCAGAGGAGAAATCAGCCACACAAAGTTAAATTAAGACTACCTAAATATGGATTAACATCCATTACGGTTAACCATCAATCTTACCACAAAACTATATTTTGCCCCTTAGAAGTTGGCTAATGGTAGCATGAAGTCATCAGAATTTGCAAAATACTTAAAAAACTAAATATCCAGACCACAAAAACAAACCACTACTATATTTTTCAGTAACATTAAAACCATGAGACAACACTCATCCATTACTTCACAAAATTTTACTAAACTTAAAAGTCTCTTTAAAGATCTCTTAGTATACGTACATAATCTGTAAACATGTATAGACATACAAAGACACAGGCATATATGGATAGTCTTAGCATTTTTTTGCTGAGGTGCTATGTAAACAAATAAGTTTGGAGACCACCATTATATTATAGCTCACAGAATTTGTCTGCCCTGGACCTTCGTTATCCATCTGAGAATTTCCAGGACCCTAGAACTGAGAACCGTACTTTTTCACCTTGTTTCTCCTGTTATTGTCTAAACTCAATGTTTGCAGTCCTTTATTACCTGAACTACTAGCCTGGAAAATGCACCACTTTGTGAAGTCCTTTTCCCCAAAGTAAGTAACTGATGGACACAAGACATCATAAGACCAGCACATAGTAGTTATTCCCATGCCAAAGCCTTGTATGACTTGGCTCATTTTGATTCAACTTACTCTACCATCTGGATATCCTTTTAGAAAAATCAAATGTGTGAAAGGATCTGGTATATCCCAATCACCACTCAGTTTATCAGTTACATAATCTGCTCTAGTTAAGAGAACTATATTTGGAGAGAGATAAACAAACCTAGACTAGTCATATTAGATATACGAAACTCTGCCAATGTCTTAGCCTTTCTAGGCCTCAGTTTCCATATTTCCAGCATTTCCATGGTGAAAATACGTACCCCTAATTAATCCTATTACAGGGGTCCCCTGCTTTTCGAAAGCTTGCTTTATGCCACTTTACTCTAAAAAAAACACCTACAATAGTACCCGTTTTCACTAACTTAAAGAAATATGAAGAGGATGTTTGCTTTTATGAAAAAAAAAGCCAAAATGTGAAAACAGCATTTAGCATTTGTTTTGCAGCAAGCCCTTATAGAGGGAGCATGCACCCCGAGCAGTGAGAGTGGTACCACCAAGCTCCTTCCTCAGGAACTACACACGGAATCTCAGCATCAAGCCACCACGGCCTTGAACTATGTCTGTGAGCATCTATGCTTTATCTCAATGTATTTTTGGAGGCATTAGCAAGATGTGTCCTGAGGTAACTCCTTCTTCACTTTACATCATTTCAGCTTACGAAAAGTTTCAGAGGAACACTTGACTTTTGGATAGCAGGGGAAACCTGCAAAAGGATTAATTAGAAAATCTACAGAATGTACTTTAGCACATTGCTCGGCATAGAATGAGTACTCTATAAACCGTGGCTATCACTTTCTTGTGGAGATTCAGTTCTGTGCAACACGTCTTCATACAGTTTATACAACTCACATAGATGTGCTTTAAAAAACATCATACTCAACAGTGAAAAGCTGAAAGCTTTTCCTCTAAGATCATGAACAAAACAAGGATGCTCACTCTTGCCACTTTTATTCAACATAGTATGGGAAGTCCTAGCCAGAGCAATTAGGCAAGAAAAAGAAATAAAGGGCACCCAAATTTGAAAGGAAGAAGTAAAATTATCACTATTTGTAGATGACATGATATTATACACAGAAAACCTAAAGACTCCATCAAAAAAACTGTTAGAACTAATAAATGAATTCAGTAAAGTTTCAGGATACAAAATCAATACACAAAAAATCTGTTGTGTTTCTACACACTAATAACAAAATATCAGAGAAATTAAGAAAACAATCCCATTTACGATTGCATCAAAAAGAATAAAATACCTTGAAATAAATTTAACCAAGGAGGTAAAAATCCTGTATATTGAAAACTACAAAACATTAATGAAAGAAATTGAGGAAGACACAAATAAATAGAAAGATATTCCGTGCTCATAGATTAGAAGAATTAATATTGTTAAAATGTCCATACTACCCAAAGCAATAGGCAGATTCAATGCAATCCCTATCAAAAGTCCAATGGCATTTTTCAATAACAATAAACAATCCTTTTCAATAAACAATCCTTAAATTTGTATGGAAGCACAAAAGACCCTAAATAGCCAAAGTAATCCTGAGAAACAAAAACAAAGCTGGAGGTATCATACTCTCTGATTTCAAACTATATTACAAAATTATAATAATCAAAAAAGTATGGTATTAGCATAAAAACAGACATATAGATAAATGGAACAGAATAGAGACCTCAGAAGTAAATCCACACATATATGGTCAATTAATTTATGACAAAGGAGCCAAGAATATACAATGGGGAGAGGAAAGTCTCTTCAATAAATGGTATTGGGAAAACTGGACAGCCACAGGCAAAAGAATGAAACTTGATCACTATCTTACACCGTAAACAACAATTAACTCAAAATGAATTAAGACTTGAACATAAAACTTGAAATCATAAAACTCCTAGAAGAAAACATAGGCAGTAAGCTCCCTAACAGAGGTCTTGGAGATGATTTTTTGACACAAGAAAGCAAAAGTGACAAGAGCAAAAATAAACAAGTGGGACTACCTCAAACAAAAAAGCTCTGCACAGCAAAGGAAACCATCAACAAAATGAAAAGGCAACCTACTGAATGGAAAATAATATATGTAAGTCATATATCTGATAAGGGGCTAATATCCACAATACATAAAGAAGTCATACAACTCAATAGCAAAACAAAACAAAAAACAAAAACCAAGCAATCCAATTTAAAAATGGGCAGAAGATCTGAATAGACATTTTTCCAAATAAGACATACAGATGGCCAACAGCTACATGAAAAGATGCTCAGCATCATTTACCATCAGAGAAATGCAAACCTAAACCACAATGAGGTACCACCTCACAGCTGTTAGAATGGCTATTATCAAAAAGACAAGAAACAACAAGTGTTGGCAAAGATGTGGAGGAAAGGAAACCCTTGTGTACCGTTGGTGGTAATGTAAACTGTTGGTGATGCAGCCACTATGGCAAACAGTAAGAGGGTTTCCTAAAAAATTAAGAATAGAACTATCTTATGATCCAGCAATTCCATTTCTGATATTTAACCAAAGATAATGAAAACACTAACTCAAAAAGATATCTGCACTCCCATGTTTACTCCAGCATTATTTACAATAGCCAAGGTACGGAAACAACATAAGGGTCCATTGATGAGTGAATGGATAAAGAAATTGGAGTATATATACACCATGGAATACTATTCAGCTATAAAAAAGAATGAAATCTTGCCATTTGTAACACAGATGGACCTTGAGGGCAATAAGTTAGAAAAAAAAAAAAGGAAGAAAAATAAATAAATAAATATGTGTATCTATGTGTACATACATGCATGAATTTAAATAAATACATATGTATATATGTTTATACATATATGGTTTTGAATACTATATGAGTATATTATATAATACATATAATATAACACACACACACACACACACACACACAATTCTAAAGTCTTGACTCCTGGTAGTGAGTGCGATCCCCAGCCACCTGGGAGAGTTCAGCCTCCGGCACTCTGACAGAGGGAAAGGCAGAGGTAGAGAAGGAGCAGCAAGCACAGGGGTGGGGTAGGAGGAAGACCAGATGAGTGTGGCATCCTGGAAGCCCAGAGGAAGCAGGGAAGGTGTGGCAGATGAGAGGAGACCACTGCTGGTACACATGGCTCCCCTCTGCTCTCTACCAGAGGCTCACAGAGTGGTCAGCCCAGGAGACCTGGGTGGAGAGAGCCAGATGGGCTTACTAGTCACCTGTGATTGGGGTGTAGCCCTATATCTCCCCAGCACATGGATTTGTACACTCTCAGTGTTCCATCCTGCAGAATAATGCAGCAAACAGCTCTTCCCAACGCCACTTACCACGGGAGTGGGAGTGTCATATCTTGCCAAGCTGGTTTAACACAGTGTTCAGGCCAGGTGGCCTTCAGATGGCCAGACATTCACTGTGGGTGGCTGGGAAGAGGCAAGGACTGGATAGAAACTCCCAGAAGAGTTCAAATACAGGAAGCATTGGTCATTAATTGCTGCCAGCCCATTCCCACACCCTCACCATTCTTTGAGGTCGAGAGAAAAAAAAAATCAAGTCACATTTTCACGTTCATGAATAAGAAAACAATACCATCGTAATGATGTTTGCAAGAAGAAGAAAACAATCTTGCGTCAGATCAGCACTGCTGTCTTGGCCACTTTCTGTTTCCATAGCCACTAGGTTAACTTTGAAAATGATTAATAAACACTCACCTGTATTTTTCAAAGATGAAGATGAAATGGAAGGGCAGGGTTTGAAATCTTGCATTTTATTTTCCACTCTCTGGGTAAAGTTAGGTTACTAAGTCACTTATTTTTTTCTCTTGGTCTCGTTTCCATCCACCTATGAGACAAATGATATCTCGTTTTGACTATCTTCCTTGCACAAAACGCGTTATGCATTTTTAAAGAACAGTGTGATTCACTCAGTTTTACTCATTGGCAAGAATACTTCTGGGAACGTCACAGATGGATGTTCTTTACACTTTTCTACCTCTACCACTCTCAATTTAAATAATGACTAACTTTATGAAACTACTGAGAACAATGAATTATAAGGTTTCTTTCACATTTTTCTGCATAAGAACAAACATTTACTAGAGAAAAACCCATTTTACTATAAGCAGAAGTCAATATTGCCAACAAAATCAAAGAGCAGTAAGGTCAATGGAAAGTATCCATTAAACCCCTTCCAATTTTGGAATGCATCTTTGTGCTCAGGGGCTTAGCAGATGAATGGAAGTCTTCATGGATAAATGAGGCACCAATTTTCTAGAATATTCCCAGAGCAATAAAACAATGACAGGACAGTTTTACATGTAAAGACAAGAGGCCTGAATGGTTTTGCATTTGCTAAATAACCCCTCAGTCACTCAGAAGGAAGGCCGTGCTTTCCACAAAGGATACTAAACGCTCCTATTCCCCCAATGTGCAGGCAAATCAAAACCACTGGCCTCGAGACAGGACAGGAATAAAGATGCAGACGTAGAGAATGGACTTGAGGACACGAGGAGGGGGAAGAGGGAGACGCAAGAGGGAGGAGATATGGGGATATATGTATACGTATAGCTGATTCACTTTGTTATAAAGCAGAAACTAACACACCATTATAAAACAATTATACTCCAATAAAGATGTTAAAAAAAAAACCACTGGCCATTTCCTCCTTCCCTTCTACTTACTCTGTTCAAAGTCTTGGCTTACTCTCACGAGCACTAGATCCTCTAGGTGGCTTCCTCTATCCTTGCCCCCCAGTGTGCCTGGTCGCCCCTTTAGTGCTGCCAATGCAATGCCCTTCAAGTGCCTTCAATCAGCACCCAGCCTCCTCTTGCTGCCTCAGCCCTTCACTCTTGTTAACTTTCCGAGCAGTCTTACTTTATTTGTTGGATGTAGTCCCGGTATAAGTTATTTTCACAGATGCATATAACGTGTGCGAGTGGCCAAGGCCGCAGCATGTGTGGGAATCCAGTTTTCCCTCCTCTGCTTCTGCCTGGCAGACTATTGTCTCCTCCCGTGAATAGCACCTGCAGCAAAGTCACAGCCTAAAGTTGTGACAGTGCCGTGATATCCAAGGCAACCAACGGCAAGTTCCTAAACACAGAATTATTTCAATGCAAGACAAAGCATAACACAAAGCTGAGGAACAGGTGCATGCTTTAACATATGTCTTTATTAATATTGATATTATTAATATTAAACTGAGTTAAAGTAATTTCTGGTTGTCATAAGAGTTCTTTCACAAATTATACAAAGAAGGAGCACTATAAATTAAGAAATTGTATGGCCATGTCATAATTCCTGATAAAATGTTATTAAAAGGATACTGAGGGAAAAAAATGAGTGGAGAAAAGAATTTTTAAGTTGTCTTTGTCAGAGACTTAAGACATCAGTTCTGAGTCAGAAGCATGGAACTAGAGGCCCAGATTATTATTATTCATTATTTTGAGTTTACAGTGAATTAACTAGAGTTCAGATAATGTTTTCTTTAGTCATATATAATATATACAATTTTAGTCAGAGTATATGACTGAAATATGAAATAATCTGTATCATCATTCTTGTAACAAGTCAAAAACTTTGTGACTCCCCACTACCAACACCCAGGGTAGCCTAGGGGGTGCTATAGACCTCCATAATCTTCACCAGTTCCACCGAAGTCTCCTCAGATACCCATGAAATCGAAACAAAAGCAATGTGCTCGCCATACAAACCCCTCTTCAAGACAATCTCCCAAGCCATACACCTCCAACCAGGTTGCCACCCTTAAACACTTTGAGTTAGACCTGGTCCTAAGTCAAGATGACATTAAATGTACAAAGATTTTATTAGTGAAAATGCTTGTGCAAAGAGAAATACAGATGGAGCCAGGCAAGGCTAAGAGAGCTGACACACCCACCTTCTCACGGGTGGAAGCATCCCAGACTCCCTTAATGTCTAAGGAAGGTTCAGCAAAGCTGTCTGGCAGTTCTTGAGCCAAGGTCAACTGACAAAGCAGTTTGTGTCTCCTGGAACAGCATGCCTTAGTATCCCCAGCCTGCTCAGTCATCGTTGGGGAGCAGCCCCTGAGAAGCAAGATCCACAGTGGATTCTGCACTGTAGGAGCTGGGGCCCTGGGACAGCTGTTGCACAGCGTAGGAAGGTCTATGAGGCACATTCTGAGGGCTAATGCACCATTCCTACACGGAAATTAAAAAGTTTGTACTTATACAATAAATCTTGAGCCTCACATCCAACTTTTCCCTGCTCTCTACCTAACCCATGTGCAAACAATTCCTAGCACTTCATTTCTGACACCTTTCCAGCAATCTAAGTACCACCTTCATCTGCATATGAGCCCCACAGCTGACCAAAATGCTTTCCCTCATGCTTTTTCCTCCCTCTAATACTTTCTCCATCTCAAACCCTCTTTTCAAGACCCTACCCACTCTATAAGGTTCATATGAAAGGCCAATCAAGTGCTAAGACTATCCTCAACATTCTTGCTCCCACCTCACCTGGTCAAGCCAACCCCAGTAGACAGGTTCTCTCTCCCATCTAGGAATATTCATGGGACTTCCCCTACTTAGACATCAGCATTTAGGGTATTAAGCACTACCAATGGCTTTAGTTGTTAGAAGTTTTATCGCCATAGCAAACCTCTGGAAGGACTGCACATATTTCAAATCTGTATTCCTGTAATATTATGCAAATAGTAAACTGAATGAATGAATGAAAGACCAGTTCCGGCCTGGTGCATATCTATCAACCCAGGCCTAAAAGTAAAGCTAAAAGACCTTCTTTATTCCTTGCCTTCTTATTTTCACGTTTGTGCTGATTTTTAAAAAATTTTATAAGATAGAAACTATTAAACCTAAAGTAACATTGATTCTAACAATTGAGGCAAAAAACCCCAAAGACCTGGGAAAGGACAGCTACAATTATAGAGAAATCCACTCAGTAAAATTAGCTGACAGAGGAAGTTGACCCAGTAAACGACTATTTTGTGAGAGGTTTAAATATAGGATCCTGTTAAATTAATTAAACAAGGCCATTAGACGGAGGCGGCCATAATGCCGTAGAAGCCCACATAAGCAAACTGAAATCTAAGCTTGTAAATGCCTCAAGGTTATGAAATCAAAATGCTAAGAATGACCAATCACAAACAGCCAACTAGGCTTGAAGCCACAGCCAATTAATAATTTACTGACTTTGCTTTTGGATGTTCTCTATACGTCTTTCCCCCGGCTGCTGTCAGTGGAGCACCCCTAACCACTTCTGATGTGGCCCTGCCCGATTCAAACTGATTTTTGCTCAGAAGAACTCTAAGAATTTTCTTTTTTTTTTTTCTTTTTTTTTTTTTTGCGGTACTCGGGCCTCTCACCGCTGTGGCCTCTCCCGTTGCGGAGCACGGGCTCCGGACGCGCAGTCTTCTTGAGCCTCACATCCAACTTTTCCCTGCTCTCTACCTAACCCATGTGCAAACAATTCCTAGCACTTCATTTCTGACACCTTTCCAGCAATCTAAGTACCACCTTCATCTGCATATGAGCCCCACAGCTGACCAAAATGCTTTCCCTCATGCTTTTTCCTCCCTCTAATACTTTCTCCATCTCAAACCCTCTTTTCAAGACCCTACCCACTCTATAAGGTTCATATGAAAGGCCAATCAAGTGCTAAGACTATCCTCAACATTCTTGCTCCCACCTCACCTGGTCAAGCCAACCCCAGTAGACAGGTTCTCTCTCCCATCTAGGAATATTCATGGGACTTCCCCTACTTAGACATCAGCATTTAGGGTATTAAGCACTACCAATGGCTTTAGTTGTTAGAAGTTTTATCGCCATAGCAAACCTCTGGAAGGACTGCACATATTTCAAATCTGGATTCCTGTAATATTATGCAAATAGTAAACTGAATGAATGAATGAAAGACCAGTTCCGGCCTGGTGCATATCTATCAACCCAGGCCTAAAAGTAAAGCTAAAAGACCTTCTTTATTCCTTGCCTTCTTATTTTCACGTTTGTGCTGATTTTTAAAAAATTTTATAAGATAGAAACTATTAAACCTAAAGTAACATTGATTCTAACAATTGAGGCAAAAAACCCCAAAGACCTGGGAAAGGACAGCTACAATTATAGAGAAATCCACTCAGTAAAATTAGCTGACAGAGGAAGTTGACCCAGTAAACGACTATTTTGTGAGAGGTTTAAATATAGGATCCTGTTAAATTAATTAAACAAGGCCATTAGACGGAGGCGGCCATAATGCCGTAGAAGCCCACATAAGCAAACTGAAATCTAAGCTTGTAAATGCCTCAAGGTTATGAAATCAAAATGCTAAGAATGACCAATCACAAACAGCCAACTAGGCTTGAAGCCACAGCCAATTAATAATTTACTGACTTTGCTTTTGGATGTTCTCTATACGTCTTTCCCCCGGCTGCTGTCAGTGGAGCACCCCTAACCACTTCTGATGTGGCCCTGCCCGATTCAAACTGATTTTTGCTCAGAAGAACTCTAAGAATTTTCTTTTTTTTTTTTCTTTTTTTTTTTTTTGCGGTACTCGGGCCTCTCACCGCTGTGGCCTCTCCCGTTGCGGAGCACGGGCTCCGGACGCGCAGTCTCGGCGGCCATGGTTCACGGGCCCAGCCGCTCCACGGCACGTGGGATCTTCCCGGACCGGGGCACAAACCCGTGTCCCCCGCATTGGCAGGCAGACTCTCAACCACTGCGCCACCAGGGTAGCCCTAAGAATTTTTAATATGCCTCAGTTTATGTTTTAACAGTTCTGGTGCCAGAACAGGGAACCAAAGGAGCCCCCAGGAGCACTGAGCAAACAAGCAGAGGTACCTGTGAAGCCCCTTGACCAGCTGCCTGCTCGCTGCCTCTGGAGGTGGGCGAGCCCCTCTCGGAGTCTGGATCCCAGCTCCGGCTTTTGCGTTATGAGCTTTCAGACTTCGAGCCTTTCTTTCTCCGGACTGGGTCCAGAAACTGGCCACAATCAGACTTTTTCCGACTTGGAAACCGAATCGGTTCCGGGGACGAACTGTGTCTAACTTACAAACGGGACAAAGACCAGGACGACTTAGAAAACGGACCAGGTCCGATGAAAAACTGGGTCCGACTTCGAAACTGGACCCGGTGCAGAACAAAGTGGTTCCGACTTAGAAACCGAAATGGGTCTGGGGACGGACTGGGTCCAACTTAGAAACTGGACCTGGTCCAGGACACACTGGGTTTGGCCTAGAAACCGGACTGGGTCCAGTACGAGGCCTCAGGTGAATAAAATTTTGTTTTAAGGTTGACCTTAACAAAGATAGTCTTGAATTACAGTGGCCACAGTGGACAACTTTTAACCACCTGAGATAAACTTATCCCCTTACGAGGTGCCCTAGAGAAAAGGGGTCTCAGCCAGGCACTCACTATGAAGGGTAGAAGGAAAGTTATTTTTCCTCCTCTACAGTTTCTAGTGACCAGGATGGGACCCACTGGGACACCCCACTCACTCCGAATCCTGCAGACGGCATCCTGGGAAAACTGGCAGAAGCCTGGCAAAGGGTAAGAATTCTTACCAAGGTCAGCTCTCCAAAATCTGTGGAGCCTGGTCGAGAGAGGAAGGGAAAATTTCACGTTGTCCCTTCCTTTCCAGTGTTTCTACATTGACAGGAAATCACATTGGTTATCAATCCTTTCCCTCCCAGGAACAGCTACTGCCTTCTTGTTTCTCTCATTTTGTGCCCTGAGAACTTGCCTGGGCAACTGTCAGGTAGGGGACCTCAAACATATAGCCAGACAGAAATACTGACTGTTGCCAGCTGTCAGAGGAAGTAAGTCTCTCTTTCCTTTGGTTATTTTTGGGAGTGGCTCTGCATGTCGAGAGGGTAGTATTTTTTGCACCCTCTCTGGGAAGCCCTCTTGTAGCCATGGGATTGTTCAATATGCTGGGAATATTTACTGTTTGACCAGCTGAAACCTGACAAGATACTCAAAAAGGTTTTTTTTTTTTTCCTAAAGTAGCTCTATGGTCAGAAGTTGGCCAAATTGGAAGCTAATATTCAGAGCCTGATAGGAACGATTTTAAGGCCTTCTGCCCAAGCAGTATGCACCTAAAGGGAAAGAAAAACATTCTGAAGCCATGGTGGAAGGGTTTACTAAAACATCCCAAAGACACAGAGCTAGAAATCTACAATGTAAAAATCTTTTGATTCCCATCTTAGTCGAAGATCTTCTCCCTGATGTAAAGAAGCAAATTGAGGCTAGTGTAGTTGTATGGCTGGGTCAAAGTCTAGATGTCATTCAGATTGTAACCCAATTCTTTGAGGAACTGAAACCAACTGTACTTGTCTTACAAACTATGACTTTACAATAACAGAAATGCGGCTCTAGGAACAATTCAAAGCCCACCCATCCTTTTTACCAATCCCCAAACCTCCCCTATTCATACCAAAAGGCTTGAAGATACTCTAAAAACTGTGATTTAAATAGTAAAAGCCCTTCTTGGAGAAACTTACATCCTTTCTATGTGCCTTTGAGATATAAATATTCTACCTGGTCTTCTCTAGGAACCCAGAGCCATCTCATAAAATGCAAACTTCAGGGAGAGAATTCTTATCAGAAAGAAGAAGAAGAAGAAGAGGAAGAAGAAGAGGAAGCAGCAGAGCTATGTGGAGCTTAGGTGAATGAAAAATCTTACAAGTTTTTTCCACAAATATTAATAAAAGCTTTAGCCATCTGAGCAGGTAACCTTAACTTACTCTATCTGCCAGAAAGAAAATTTTGATCCAGTCATTCTTTCATAAACTATTAAGTTGTGCATTATTGTATCTATCTCATGGCTAAATTTTTTAAACAAAAGCTATCAGAGCTCTGGGTCTGTCTGTATGTTTATGTATATATGTGATAGATGTGTGATATTTTTCTACCTTCAGATGGTATTGCCAAAATTAATTTTTAAAGAGCTATATTTAATAGGCTTAAAAACAAACTTTTATATAAATCAAGTATATGCTCACAAATATAGAAACCAACTCAAATGTTTTTCAATTTCACGTGATCTAGGATAAGCTTTGGTAAATGAAAGCTAGTTTAAGTTTGCTGGTTAAATTAAAACAGGCATGTCTTTAGATTTATTAGCATTAAGTAGAATACTTTTACACCATCTAGGTTAACCAAAGTCAAATAAGCTCATGTAATCTCTGTTATATAATTTGTCAGCAAGAAGGGTAACTTAAGATGATGGCTGGCTGTTCAATGTCTCATGAAATTTTCACAAGTAATCTAAACATAAATTGTTAAGAACAATCAAATTAAAGAGATGTAAGTAACATAAAAGTTTATAAATGCACTTTTCAACAATAATCATGCTTTATGGTATGTCTACTTAAAAATAGTTTCCACAGCCACTATGGAGAACAGTATGGAGGTTCTGTGAAAACTAAAAATAGAGTTAACATATGATCCAGCAATCCTACTCCTGGGCGTATATCTAAAGAAAACTCTACCTTGAAAAGATACATGGACCCCAATGTTCATAACAGCACTATTTACAGTAGCCAAGACATGGAAACAACCTAAATGCCCACTGACAGATGAATGGATAAAGAAGATGTGGTACATCTTCTTTACAATGTAATATTACTCAGCCATAAAAAGGAATGAAATAATGCCATTTGCAGCAACATGGATGGACCTAGAGATTATCATACTAAGTGAAGTAATTCAGAAAGAGAAGGACAAATATCATATGATATAGCTTATATGTGCAATCTAAAATATGATACAAATGAACTTATTTACAAAACAGAAACAGACTCACAGAGATAGAAAACAAACTTATGGTTACCGAAGGGGAAAGGGAGGGGAGGGATAAATTAGGAGTTTGGGATTAACAGATACACACTACTATACATAAAATAGATAAACAACAAGGTCCTACTGGATAGCACAGGGAACTATACTCAATATCTTGTAATAACCTATAATGGAAAAGAATCTGAAAAAGTATTTATATATATATATATATACATATATATATATACACAGATATATATAGACATATAGATATATAGACATATCTGAATCACTTTGCTATACACTAGAAACTAACACAACATTGTAAACCAACTATATGTCAATAAAATAAATAGTTTCCAAAATATTTTTGGTAACTTAAAACCTTAAAGTTGTATGAGATAAGTTAAATGATGGCTATTCATTGAACATCTAGATCGTTTCCAAGTAAGATAAAATACTGAAACATTAAATACTGAACATAGGTTTATCTACTTTTGGTTTTCTTTTGCTGAGGAACTGAAGATATTTGGTTCTATCAGTAAACATGTTTTGTGCCACATTGAAAAACTACTAAGAGGATGAATATACTTCTAGAAACTGTGAAAGGTGTTTATAAATTTGCCAATCCACAGAATGCTAGTGTAACAGACAGTCCACACTGATTACTTCTTTGTTTTCACTAGGAATAAAGGATTCTAAGGGTTAAGAATTCTAATAAATATATGTAATTAAAACTACTTAGAAATAATAAAGGTGAGAGGAAAGAACTGAGTATCTGTAAACTGAACTGGATCCTGAGTTCTTCTAGTTTCCTCAAATATCTGGCTACAACTCTCCAAACTAATGTTTCCAATTTTCTCCCACTCTTCTGATTTGGAATCACTAAGAATATGACTGCCCTTGGACCTCCTTGGAAGGGACGATACCAGGTCCTTCTCACTACCCAGATCACAGACAAATTTCAGGGAATTGAACCTGGGTACACATCCTCCAATTAAAAAAGGCATTTCCAGACTCTTGGAACTGCACACCAGTTGGAGATGTAAAATTAAAATTGACTAGAGAGGTTCCTCCCCAGAGGCAGATGGTATCTTGAGGTAGACAGCTCTCCCAAGATCACGGAGCAAGATCTTCATCCCCAATATGAAATCTTTACTCCTTTTGCCTTCTTGCTACTTGTGTTTCTCTCTGTTAACGCATGGAAAGACAATGCTCCTTAACTCTGACCACTATCGCTGCATCTGCTGCTAAGGCCATAACTATACAACACAAGTCCTGAGACTTTCTTGCTAAGGTGGTTTAGATAAAAGAAGTGCTTCAGATTACTTGTTGGCTGAACAAAGAGGAGTCTGTACCACAGCAAATACTTCTGCTGTACCCGGTTCAACACCCCTGGTATTGTAGCAAATACAGGAAATTAACAAACAAACCACTTGGCTAAAATGGGTTGATGCCCCTTCATGTACATTCTTTGATTTATTTGATACCAATTGGTTTGATTCATGGGGCCCTGGTTAAGGAGTATACTTCAGTCTCTTTGTATTATCTTCCTAATAGTCATCATTGTAGAGCCCCTGGTGTGCTATGTTCTCTCAATGGTCTTAAATGCATGTTCATAGCCATCAGCAGTACATCAGATGGTCTTACTGAAAATGGTCTCATGAAAAATGAGATTAACATCAAAAAATAATTCTTCCACGGTTCAGACATCATAACCTATGAGTTTCACAATGAGACAAGAACAACTTAAGTCTGTTGGTGACTGAGAGTGGTGCTAATACCAAATTGTTGGTCAATATCTCCCGCATGAGAGGATGACCAAAAGGGGGGAATAGTTTAACTAATTAAACAAAGAGGCCATTAGACTGAGGTGGCTCTAATGCCTTGGCAGCCTAGGTAAGCAAACCAAAATCTAAGCCTGTAAGTTCCTCAAGGTTATGAAGTCAAAATGCTATGGAAAACCAATCACAAACAGCCAACTAGGCTTTAACCAGTAGCCAATCAATACTTCCTTTACTTTGCTCTCCCCATTTTCTCCATAAAAGTCTCTTCTCAAGCTCCTGTTGGTGGAGTACACTTCCAGTTTGGTACTGCCCCATTCCAATTTATTTTTGCTCAAATAAGCGCTTAAAAAATTTAATATGCCTCAGTTTATCTTTCAACAATCCTAATACTACCTCTTCACCTATCTATCTCCTTTTTCTCAGGTATCACTTCTCTCAACCTTCTATTGGAACTTATGGCTCTTGTTTGCCTTTGTACCAAATACAGCTGACCCTTGAACAATGAGGGGGTTAGGGGTGCTTCACAGTCAAAAATCCATGTATAACTTTACAGTCGGCCCTCTATTTCCACAGTTCCTTATCTGCAGAACCAACCAACTGCAGATCGTGTAGCACTGTAGTACGTATTTATCGAAAAATATCCCGTAGAAGTGGACACACACAGTTCAAACTCATCTTGTTCAAGGGTCAACTGTATATCCACAATTAATACAAATAAATAAAATCATTAAATGCCTTAAAGGTGCTTAAGAGTCCAAAAGCAGAGATTTAATTGTGAATAGAGAACGTTGTAAATTTTTCAATAAAAAAACAACCAGCAGTAAAAGATTAATCAATCTTCATATTCAAGAATAACCAGGAATTTGAGCTCTACAGAAGCCCTTAAAACTTATCCCACCTCACCTGCAGCAATGAAGGAATCATCTATTCCTAACGTGGTGTAGGAAAAATCCAACTGACTTATAAAACTTTTATCTCTTTCATGAGTTCATTTATAATTAGGTTTCAAGAACCTCATAAGATGCTTCCAAGGCAGAAACATTTCTCCAAGACAATTCGTCTCTTTCAAATATCATTAAAGTGTGATTGGCACAGAGCCCTTAGGGAGCTGACATCCAGAGGGAGAAGAACATATTACTAATAGCTAGTCAGGTGCCAACTGGCTCTAAGTGGCCAACTCTCTTTCCTGGGAAAACCAAGTACATCTAAGCAAAAGGAACTTTGATGATAATCAGGAGACATTCTCTGGCATCAATAAGCTACTTGGCAAGAGATGAATCAGGATTGCAAATGCCACCTGAGTCATGGTATGGTTTCAACCACACAGTCCAGATACATCCTGGAAGAAGCTGAACTTTAGGCCAACATACCATAGACAATTCTCCAGCAAGAAGTTCTTCTCCTGAGACCCAGTCTCCAAAACATGATTAACCCAAGAGACAGTAACCATGTGTAATAAGTTTGCTTAGACTCGACAGTCAAGAACCACAGCAATCCTTCTTCAAAAGAAACAATAAACTGAGAAACTATTCTTTCCAAAATATATGCCTCTTGTTGTAGATTGCAAGTGTTCTGGCAGATGTGTTCTCAATTTTATATTGTCCTGCGAAGTGTCCCTGTTGTATTGAATTGTTAATTTGACTCATATAAGTCAACAATAATAATTGGTAGTTTGCAAGGTAAAAGTTAACCAAAGTTAATAGAAGTGACAGTTCAAATTCTCAAGCATAAAGACCGGAACAAGCAGCCAACAATAGGATATTATATCCTCAAAGTAGGAGAAGGACACAGGCAGAGTAACAACATCAGGAATCAGAAATGAGCATTTCATTTGAAGTGGCAGCAGCAAGTAGTCTAAACCATGGGAAACCACTTAATGTAACAAGGAACAGAGGCAGGGTGGTAGAAAAGATAACCCCAAAAGCAAAACTCTAAAAATATGTGGAAAAAAACAATTTCAGTAATTCCTCCCTGACCATGAACCTCAACATTATTTCTAAAATAGTCATCAACTGAATAACAAAGCAATCTTCACTGTTTAGCCTCTAAAACATGAAAAAGCAGAAACTCAGTCTTGGAAAGAAGCCTTTGTTACTTTATGCAAAATGGAGGAATTCTATTGTTCTAACATGGTTTTTATTTTTTAAAAAATTATCCTAGGGCTTCCCTGGTGGCGCAGTGGTTGAGAGTCCGCCTGCCAATTCAGGGGACGTGGGTTCGTGCCCCGGTCCGGGAAGATCCCACATGCCGCGGAGCGGCTGGGCCCGTGAGCCATGGCCGCTAAGCCTGCACGTCCGGAGCTTGTGCTCCGCAATGGGAGAGGACACAACAGTGAGAGGCCCGCGTACCGCAAAAAAAAAAAAAAAAATTATCCTAGAAAATGTCTGCCTCATCTCAAGACTCTGTCTCAAATGTGCAAAGTGGAGGAATTCTATTGTTCTAACATGGTTTTTATTTTTAAAAAAATTATCTTAGGGACTTCCCTAGTGGCGCAGTGGTTAAGAATCCGCCTGTCAATGCTGGGGACACGGGTTCGAGCCCTGGTCCGGGAAGATCCCACATGCTGTGGAGCAACTAAGCCCGTGCGCCACAACTACTGAGCCTGTGCTCTAGAGCCCACGAGACACAACTACTGAGCCCACGCACCACAACTATTGAAGCCCGCGCACCTAGAGCCCGTGCTCCGCAACAAGAGAAGCCACCGTAATGAGAAGCCCGCTCACCGCAGTGAAGAGTGGCCCCCGCGAGGGGGAAGGGTAAGCTGGGACGAAGTGAGAGAGTGGCACGGACATATATACAATACCAAATGTAAAATAGATAGCTAGTGGGAAGCAGCCGCATAGCACGGGGAGATCGGCTCGGTGCTTTGTGACCACCTAGAGGGGTGGGATAGGGAGGGTGGGAGGGAGGGAGACGCAAGAGGGAGGAGATATGGGGATATATGTATACGTATAGCTGATTCACTTTGTTATAAAGCAGAAACTAACACACCATTATAAAGCAATTATACTCCAATAAAGATGTTAAAAGGGCTCCCCTGGTGGCGCAGTGGTTGAGAGTCCGCCTGCCAATGCAGGTAGCACTGTAGTACGTATTTATCGAAAAATATCCCGTAGAAGTGGACACACACAGTTCAAACTCATCTTGTTCAAGGGTCAACTGTATATCCACAATTAATACAAATAAATAAAATCATTAAATGCCTTAAAGGTGCTTAAGAGTCCAAAAGCAGAGATTTAATTGTGAATAGAGAACGTTGTAAATTTTTCAATAAAAAAACAACCAGCAGTAAAAGATTAATCAATCTTCATATTCAAGAATAACCAGGAATTTGAGCTCTACAGAAGCCCTTAAAACTTATCCCACCTCACCTGCAGCAATGAAGGAATCATCTATTCCTAACGTGGTGTAGGAAAAATCCAACTGACTTATAAAACTTTTATCTCTTTCATGAGTTCATTTATAATTAGGTTTCAAGAACCTCATAAGATGCTTCCAAGGCAGAAACATTTCTCCAAGACAATTCGTCTCTTTCAAATATCATTAAAGTGTGATTGGCACAGAGCCCTTAGGGAGCTGACATCCAGAGGGAGAAGAACATATTACTAATAGCTAGTCAGGTGCCAACTGGCTCTAAGTGGCCAACTCTCTTTCCTGGGAAAACCAAGTACATCTAAGCAAAAGGAACTTTGATGATAATCAGGAGACATTCTCTGGCATCAATAAGCTACTTGGCAAGAGATGAATCAGGATTGCAAATGCCACCTGAGTCATGGTATGGTTTCAACCACACAGTCCAGATACATCCTGGAAGAAGCTGAACTTTAGGCCAACATACCATAGACAATTCTCCAGCAAGAAGTTCTTCTCCTGAGACCCAGTCTCCAAAACATGATTAACCCAAGAGACAGTAACCATGTGTAATAAGTTTGCTTAGACTCGACAGTCAAGAACCACAGCAATCCTTCTTCAAAAGAAACAATAAACTGAGAAACTATTCTTTCCAAAATATATGCCTCTTGTTGTAGATTGCAAGTGTTCTGGCAGATGTGTTCTCAATTTTATATTGTCCTGCGAAGTGTCCCTGTTGTATTGAATTGTTAATTTGACTCATATAAGTCAACAATAATAATTGGTAGTTTGCAAGGTAAAAGTTAACCAAAGTTAATAGAAGTGACAGTTCAAATTCTCAAGCATAAAGACCGGAACAAGCAGCCAACAATAGGATATTATATCCTCAAAGTAGGAGAAGGACACAGGCAGAGTAACAACATCAGGAATCAGAAATGAGCATTTCATTTGAAGTGGCAGCAGCAAGTAGTCTAAACCATGGGAAACCACTTAATGTAACAAGGAACAGAGGCAGGGTGGTAGAAAAGATAACCCCAAAAGCAAAACTCTAAAAATATGTGGAAAAAAACAATTTCAGTAATTCCTCCCTGACCATGAACCTCAACATTATTTCTAAAATAGTCATCAACTGAATAACAAAGCAATCTTCACTGTTTAGCCTCTAAAACATGAAAAAGCAGAAACTCAGTCTTGGAAAGAAGCCTTTGTTACTTTATGCAAAATGGAGGAATTCTATTGTTCTAACATGGTTTTTATTTTTTAAAAAATTATCCTAGGGCTTCCCTGGTGGCGCAGTGGTTGAGAGTCCGCCTGCCAATTCAGGGGACGTGGGTTCGTGCCCCGGTCCGGGAAGATCCCACATGCCGCGGAGCGGCTGGGCCCGTGAGCCATGGCCGCTAAGCCTGCACGTCCGGAGCTTGTGCTCCGCAATGGGAGAGGACACAACAGTGAGAGGCCCGCGTACCGAAAAAAAAAAAAAAAAATTATCCTAGAAAATGTCTGCCTCATCTCAAGACTCTGTCTCAAATGTGCAAAGTGGAGGAATTCTATTGTTCTAACATGGTTTTTATTTTTTAAAAAATTATCTTAGGGACTTCCCTAGTGGCGCAGTGGTTAAGAATCCGCCTGTCAATGCTGGGGACACGGGTTCGAGCCCTGGTCCGGGAAGATCCCACATGCTGTGGAGCAACTAAGCCCGTGCGCCACAACTACTGAGCCTGTGCTCTA
>NC_041220.1:155131562-155138561 GCF_002837175.3 Physeter macrocephalus | reverse complement strand
GTTGAGAGTCCGCCTGCCGATGCAGGGGACACGGGTTCGTGCCCCGGTCCGGGAGGATCCCACGTGCCGCGGAGCGGCTGTGCCCGTGAGCCGTGGCCGCCGGGCCTGCGCGTCTGGAGCCTGTGCTCCGCAACGGGAGAGGCCACAGCAGTGAGAGGCCCGCGTACCGCAAAAAAAAAAAAAAAAAAAAGATGTTAAAAAAATTTACAAAAAAAGAGTGGCCGCCGCTCAAAGCACCTATAGAAAGCCCGCGAACAGCAACGAAGACTCAATGCAGACAAAAGTAAATACATAAAATAAGGCTTCCCTAGTGGCGCAGTGGTTGCGCGTCCGCCTGCTAATGCAGGGGAACCGGGTTCGCGCCCCGGTCTGGGAGGATCCCGCGTGCCGCGGAGCGGCTGGGCCCGTGAGCCGTGGCCGCTCAGCCTGCGCGTCCGGAGCCTGTGCTCCGCGACAGGAGAGGCCGCGGTGGGGGGAGGCCCGCATACCACAAAAAAAAAAAAAAATACATAAAATAAATAAATTTATATTAAAAAAATTATCCTAGAAAATGTTCACCTCATCTCAAAATTCTGCCTCAAATGATCATTCCAAGTTCAAAGGAGCGGAAGTAAATATATTTTGCAAAACTTGATCATGTGAAAACCTGAAATTCCTTTTTAAAACTGCATGACAAACCTCAAAACATTGCATAATGTTGTACTTTGCCGCTTTGTGCTTCCTGCTTTTTAGCTATTATCAACTTCATATTGCAGAGAATAAAAATTGATGTCCTAGATAATTGTGTATTTCTTCCCATGTGCAGTAAATGAATGATTTTTTAATTAAATAAATGTCAGATAGTTCAGTTCAAGCATAGGAATGGCCTTAATAAGCCTCTATTATGTACACAAATGTTGAAGAACATGGTGAAGAAACAAATAATATTTTCACACCTTCAACTGTTTATTAGAACCAAGGATAGGAAAAAATATTGTGACAGCTACATTTTAAGGATTTCTGCAAGTATATTTGCTTTCTTAATAATCTGCATTATAAATATGCTTCATCCTGTTAAATATACCTTAGGAGAATAGGAAGAAGCCTAATTTACACAACGGTATTATAAACTGATTCAGAATACATTTCGCAGAATATTTCTTTTCAGAATCAACTTCTTTAATTCTATAACAATTTTCATAGTAAGTATTCTTTTAAAGTACACATGGAATATTCTATAGGATAGACTATAGACTGGGCCAAAATACAAGTCTCCCCAGATTTGAAAAGGCTGAAATCATACAAAATGTGTACTCGCCATAGTACTTTACTGATAAAGCCTGGTGCCTCCTCCTACATACATAAGTACTTCCCAAATAGAAGATGTGATTGTGTGGCCCAGATGGCACCAAGTGGCTAAATGGGAATATCCCAAGCCCCAACTCACCCATCATCCATTTTTCAGCCCAGTGGGCTGGACTCTTATTTTCAGCTAATATCCAGTGGAGAAACAAGTTTTGCCACCAAAACAAGGACTTTCTCCTTAGTCATACCAGACGAAGGGATTTCATTAACTTCCTTGTGATAAAGAATTAGAAGTTGGTAACAGAATCTCATTGTATATCTGTTGGAGGGGGTTTCTGGTATATATTTACACCTAAGTTACTGTAGGTAAACTGCATATAATTCTCATTCCAAGTTGTCAGGTTAGCCATTCTCAAAAATTTCTATTGTTATCATACCAAACTAAAGTCAAGTACTTCCCCAAATCCTTTGTTAGCAAAATCCGTAAGAAGAGTTCAAAAATTAACAATTCATTTCTTAGTTCTTTGCAACCAGAATACATAAAGAACTCTTGTAACTCAATAATAAAAAGACAAGCCATTTTTTTTAATGAGTAAAAGACTTAAATAGACATTTCACCAAAAATGATACACAAATAAATAATAAGCATATAAAAGGACGTACATCATTAGTCATTTGGAGAAAGGAGAACCCTTCAATACTGCTGGTGGAGATGTAAAATGGTACAGCCACTTTGTAAAATAGTTTGGCAGTTTCTTTAAAAATTCAACTTACCATATAAACCAGCACTACTACTTCCAGGAGTCTACCCAAAAGAAATGAAAACATATGTCTACTAAACGCCTTGCATGTGAATGTTCAGAACAGCGTTATTCACAGTAGTCAAAAAGTGAAAATAACCTAAATGTCCATCAGCTGGTGACTCCATAAACACAATGTGCTCTATTCATACAATGGAATGTTGCTCAGCAATAAAAAGAAACAAACTACAGATACATGCTACAACATGAATGAACCTCAAAAAAATGTGCTAAATAAAATAAGCCAGACATGAGACTTCCCTGGTGGCGCAGTGATTAAGAATCCGCCTGCCAATGCAGGGGACACGGGTTCAAGCCCTGGTCCGGGAAGATCCCACATGCCGCGGAGCAACGAAGCGTGTGTGCCACGAGTACTGAGCCTGCGCTCTAGAGCCCACGTGCCACAACTACTGAAGCCCGTGTGCCTAGAGCCCGTGCTCCGCAACAAAAGAAGCCATCGCAATGAGAAGCCCGTGCACCGCAACGAAGAGTAGCCCCCGCTGGCCGCAACTAGAGAAAGCCCACGTGCAGCAACAAACACCCAACGCAGCCAAAAATAAATAAATAAATTTATATTAAAAAAAAAATCCAGACATGGAAGACTGCATATCGTATGATTCCATGCATAAGAGATCTCAGAAGGGCAAATCTATAGCTATGGAAAGCAGATCAGTGTTTGCCTGGGCCTGGTGGAGGTGGGGGGGAGCGTGGGGGGCAAACGGCTGGGAACTGACTAGAAATGGGCTTAAGGGAAACTCTGAGGGTAATGGGAAAATTCTAAAACAAGTCGTGATGATGGTTACACAGTTCTATGAATTTACTAAAAATCTAAAAAGAAAACCATTGGGTCAATCTAGTCCAAAATCTTTATTTTACAAATGAGAAAACTGCCTTCTTCAGCCCATAAAAAGGTATGAATACCTTCTAGCACCTTTTGTCTGTGTCTCATATTTGAACTCTGATATTGCTTTCTAATTTCTCAGGTTGAGGATCCTATTTCCCATGGGATGAAGAATATGCCTTAGAATGTAGGGCAAGAATCTGTGCTAGATTCTCCATGAGTTACTTTGAACTGAACTGACTTGACTTAAATTCATCAGAATAAGCGTGATGAGACTGAGCCATTCTCCTGAATCAGATCTAACATAGTGGCTTTTCTACTCATTAATTACTCAGCTTGTACTACTGCAAATTCCCCAAACATACACAAGAATACTCATATCCAGGGGCAAACCAAAAATAGCCTCTAGGTTGAAAACAAAAAACAAACCACAAACTCCTCTCACTGTGAATTAATATTCATTTCTAGTTTTCATCATTAGCAGTATGGAGAGTCCTATATATAAAATGAAGGCACGTGCTGGCTGAGCACTAAGATTCCCTCCAGCTCTAACATAAATCACAACCCCCTGTTACTCCTGACTGTTATTTATCATTTGTACTCACTGTCACCTACTTCTGTAGTAGTTGAGCATGAGTCTTTTTTTTGTCACACTCTTCTTCTAACACATCCTTAGGAAAGTAAGACTTTTTTCAGATCCAGGATAGAAGAAACAAAATCTCAGCTTAAAAAAAAAAACCTGAATCCAGGAACATTTCAAAATAATTTCCTCAAAATCCAACATCAACATAAATATTTGAGATGACTAACTTCAAGAATTGACCGGTAGGATTTTTTTTTAACAAAAAAGAAATGTGTTGAAATACAACTCTTTTTCTCAGTTTAAAAACGAATTGAAATATAAGTTAAAATATAATTCACCGTCAGTAACATAATTTATATTCAGAAATATAATTCATAGTCAGAAACACAAGTTCAGTCCAACATGGCAATGGGCAGTCAGGATGCTTAAAGTCTGTCCAGAAAAGCTGTGAAGGAAGTGATTTATTATTCTAAGGATTAAATTTAGGTATTCTTGGGCTCATAACTTTTTATTTGATATTTCCCAGTATTAGGGAATGAGTGGGACAATGGGAAAATGGAAAAGTGATTCTCTCCGGGGAATACTATGGGAAAGTTGTTGAAAAATGGATGTGGATTTTAACTTTTCACTTTACTTTTTTGAACTGTCAGATTTTTTTCATGAAAATATACTTCTTTTACATTTCAAAACCTAATAAAATTATTCAAGAACAAAATAGGGCTTTTTCATTTTCCTCATGTGCATATCCCTTGAAAGAAAGGGAGGGGGGTTATATCAATAATGAATTTTAAAAAGAAACAGCCCAAATTTTGCCATCGAAAATATTTCGATTCAAATTTCATATCACCCCAGTCATATATTTGTCTTAAGCTTTCACCAGAGCATAACAATTAGGTTTATCTGTCTGTTTCCTCCTTAAATAGTGAGCAACTCTATAGTTGGGTCTTGGCATCCTTTATCATTTTCTCTCTTGTGCCTAGCACACTGCTTGATATATATTAGTTGCTCAATAAATGTTCATTAAGCTGAACTAAACCATTAATGTCCTGCCTCCTCCAACTCCCATCTTTGTAATCTTCACTGAGTCAGCTTCCTACATCCAAAGTAGGAGTGATAATAACAACCTCACAGAGTTGTTGATTAAATGGCACAATGTATATAAAGCACTTAGCACAGTGCCCGGGGTGTAATAGTCTCCATTCACCCTCACCTCTTCTTTTAAAATAAGTCTCTTCCCAATGGGAAATAGTAATAATTTCCACAAGGTAAAAAAAAATCAGCAATCTTTACCTGACATTTGAATGCCACTTTGAAGGAGGCAAAGATGGGCCAGGAAAAACATTAGCCTTGGTATGTGTTTCAGGGAGCTCAAGACCACCCATACATTCTGTGATTTGTTAGAAGTGCTCACAGGATTAAGAAGCCGTTGGACTCATGGTTAGAGTGTATTACAGTCATCACTAAGGTGAAAAGACCCAGCAGGAGGAGTCTGAAGGAATCCATGTCCAGATTTCCTCCATTCTCTCGCTGGCACCAGAAAGGAATGTGTTTCTTTCTCTAGCAATGAGATGCAGCAGCAGATATGCAGCGTTCTGCCCAGTGAGGCCTGCTTGAGACTCAGAGTGCAGAGTTTATATTCGGGGTTTGTCACTTAGGCATACTGACCTTCTACAACTGCCGAACTTCCAGATTCCCAGAAGGAAGCAGATGTTTAGTGGCCCAGATCGGCAAAACAACCTATTGCTTAGAGACTGTTTCAAAGGCAACGTTCCCAAGTACCAGCCAAGGGCCAGCCTTGTAAAGAAGGCCATTTAAAGATAGCAGCCTCAGGCCTGCTATGTTAACTCTTCCCTGCACACATGGCAAGTGATAAACTGGGAAAAGAGGGCAGAAGTTACAGGAAAGGAGAGTAATCAGAATTGGCGAAAGCAGAGAAAGGAGAAAGTGGTTGAAAGGAAGAGAGAAACTGCAGTAAAGGGAGGGCAAGGAAAGAAGACAGGAAAAGGAAGAAGGAAGGCAGACAGAAGAGAAAGACATCACCTGGCTGACCCAAGCTGACCTTTCCTCTGGCCACGTGACCCTCTAGTACCCTTGCTCAGTGCCACTCCTCCCAAAGCCCCACCTCACACTCCGCTTCCTGTGATGCCACGTCGGACACGCCTGGTTTTCATCCGCTCTGTTTATATACATATCTGTTCCCCTGGTCATGCTGCCTTGGAGTAATCTGGCTGTTTTGATAAGGAGAGAGGAGAAGGGAGGGAGAGGGAAAGCCCAACAGTGATGAAATTAAATAGGAAAAAGCATTTGAGCTAAATGGAACAAGATGGCAAGAACAGGCTCCCAGAGGCCCTCTGAACTTTGAAAGAAATACACAGTCCTTCCTGCTTTAGAAGACAAGAAACACTGGAAAAATATCATGGCAAAATAGGCTCTTCTGAGTGTATTTTAAATTACAGTTGCCTCCTTGACTTCTGAGAAGTCCTTGGTTACTTCTCTCATTTAAACATCTAGAGCAAGTTTTTTTTTTTAAGTTGAAAGGTTCTAGGGTTTTATTCTTCCACCCTTCCCTTGTTTGACTTTCTTTTTTTAAAAAAAATATTTACTTATTTATTTATTTGGTTGTGTCGGGTCTTAGTTGTGGCATGCGGTCTTTGTTGCCGTGTGCGGGATCTTTAGCTGTGGCATGCGAGCTCTTAGTTGCGGCATGTGGGATCTAGTTCTCTGACCAGGGATCAAATCCAGACCCCCTGCATTGGGAGCGTGGAGTCTTAGCCACTGGACCACCAGGGAAGTACCCCTTTTTTGACTTTCTGAGTTCATGAAAAGGAAAAGAAGATAAAGGAACGATTCTTGCTTTAGTGCTTTTGTAATTGAAAAATAAGCCAGATCCTTTTCTCCTTTTCTCACATTCCATAGTTTAAAAATTGCTGTCAGACTAAGGCTTTGCCAAGTTTCAACCCCAAGTGAAATCTTACCAAGAAAACTGAAAGATGTATAAAAAGCAGATGGGTTATAGGTATAATCTTACAGCCTACGCATGTGTTATGGTTTTTTAAACAAGCTCATCTCTCTTGTGTTAAACATATAATATTAGTTATAATTATGTTTATGTACTGAAATATATATCCTTTTATTGTTCCATTCCGTGAGCCGTGGCCGCCGGGCCTGCGCGTCTGGAGCCTGTGCTCAGCAACGGGAGAGGCCACAGCAGTGAGAGGCCCGCGTACCGCAAAAAAAAAAAAAAAAAAAAGATGTTAAAAAAATTTACAAAAAAAGAGTGGCCGCCGCTCAAAGCACCTATAGAAAGCCCGCGAACAGCAACGAAGACTCAATGCAGACAAAAGTAAATACATAAAATAAGGCTTCCCTAGTGGCGCAGTGGTTGCGCGTCCGCCTGCTAATGCAGGGGAACCGGGTTCGCGCCCCGGTCTGGGAGGATCCCACATGCCGCGGAGCGGCTGGGCCCGTGAGCCATGGCCGCTGCGCCTGCA
>NC_041220.1:155115705-155129831 GCF_002837175.3 Physeter macrocephalus | reverse complement strand
ATCCGCCTGCCAATGCAGGGGACACGGGTTCAAGCCCTAGTCCGGGAAGATCCCACATGCCGCGGAGCAACGAAGCGTGTGTGCCACGAGTACTGAGCCTGCGCTCTAGAGCCCACGTGCCACAACTACTGAAGCCCGTGTGCCTAGAGCCCGTGCTCCGCAACAAAAGAAGCCATCGCAATGAGAAGCCCGTGCACCGCAACGAAGAGTAGCCCCCGCTGGCCGCAACTAGAGAAAGCCCACGTGCAGCAACAAACACCCAACGCAGACAAAAATAAATAAATAAATTTATATTAAAAAAAAAATCCAGACATGGAAGACTGCATATCGTATGATTCCATGCATAAGAGATCTCAGAAGGGCAAATCTATAGCTATGGAAAGCAGATCAGTGTTTGCCTGGGCCTGGTGGAGGTGGGGGGGAGCGTGGGGGGCAAACGGCTGGGAACTGACTAGAAATGGGCTTAAGGGAAACTCTGAGGGTAATGGGAAAATTCTAAAACAAGTCGTGATGATGGTTACACAGTTCTATGAATTTACTAAAAATCTAAAAAGAAAACCATTGGGTCAATCTAGTCCAAAATCTTTATTTTACAAATGAGAAAACTGCCTTCTTCAGCCCATAAAAAGGTATGAATACCTTCTAGCACCTTTTGTCTGTGTCTCATATTTGAACTCTGATATTGCTTTCTAATTTCTCAGGTTGAGGATCCTATTTCCCATGGGATGAAGAATATGCCTTAGAATGTAGGGCAAGAATCTGTGCTAGATTCTCCATGAGTTACTTTGAACTGAACTGACTTGACTTAAATTCATCAGAATAAGCGTGATGAGACTGAGCCATTCTCCTGAATCAGATCTAACATAGTGGCTTTTCTACTCATTAATTACTCAGCTTGTACTACTGCAAATTCCCCAAACATACACAAGAATACTCATATCCAGGGGCAAACCAAAAATAGCCTCTAGGTTGAAAACAAAAAACAAACCACAAACTCCTCTCACTGTGAATTAATATTCATTTCTAGTTTTCATCATTAGCAGTATGGAGAGTCCTATATATAAAATGAAGGCACGTGCTGGCTGAGCACTAAGATTCCCTCCAGCTCTAACATAAATCACAACCCCCTGTTACTCCTGACTGTTATTTATCATTTGTACTCACTGTCACCTACTTCTGTAGTAGTTGAGCATGAGTCTTTTTTTTGTCACACTCTTCTTCTAACACATCCTTAGGAAAGTAAGACTTTTTTCAGATCCAGGATAGAAGAAACAAAATCTCAGCTTAAAAAAAAAAACCTGAATCCAGGAACATTTCAAAATAATTTCCTCAAAATCCAACATCAACATAAATATTTGAGATGACTAACTTCAAGAATTGACCGGTAGGATTTTTTTTTAACAAAAAAGAAATGTGTTGAAATACAACTCTTTTTCTCAGTTTAAAAACGAATTGAAATATAAGTTAAAATATAATTCACCGTCAGTAACATAATTTATATTCAGAAATATAATTCATAGTCAGAAACACAAGTTCAGTCCAACATGGCAATGGGCAGTCAGGATGCTTAAAGTCTGTCCAGAAAAGCTGTGAAGGAAGTGATTTATTATTCTAAGGATTAAATTTAGGTATTCTTGGGCTCATAACTTTTTATTTGATATTTCCCAGTATTAGGGAATGAGTGGGACAATGGGAAAATGGAAAAGTGATTCTCTCCGGGGAATACTATGGGAAAGTTGTTGAAAAATGGATGTGGATTTTAACTTTTCACTTTACTTTTTTGAACTGTCAGATTTTTTTCATGAAAATATACTTCTTTTACATTTCAAAACCTAATAAAATTATTCAAGAACAAAATAGGGCTTTTTCATTTTCCTCATGTGCATATCCCTTGAAAGAAAGGGAGGGGGGTTATATCAATAATGAATTTTAAAAAGAAACAGCCCAAATTTTGCCATCGAAAATATTTCGATTCAAATTTCATATCACCCCAGTCATATATTTGTCTTAAGCTTTCACCAGAGCATAACAATTAGGTTTATCTGTCTGTTTCCTCCTTAAATAGTGAGCAACTCTATAGTTGGGTCTTGGCATCCTTTATCATTTTCTCTCTTGTGCCTAGCACACTGCTTGATATATATTAGTTGCTCAATAAATGTTCATTAAGCTGAACTAAACCATTAATGTCCTGCCTCCTCCAACTCCCATCTTTGTAATCTTCACTGAGTCAGCTTCCTACATCCAAAGTAGGAGTGATAATAACAACCTCACAGAGTTGTTGATTAAATGGCACAATGTATATAAAGCACTTAGCACAGTGCCCGGGGTGTAATAGTCTCCATTCACCCTCACCTCTTCTTTTAAAATAAGTCTCTTCCCAATGGGAAATAGTAATAATTTCCACAAGGTAAAAAAAAATCAGCAATCTTTACCTGACATTTGAATGCCACTTTGAAGGAGGCAAAGATGGGCCAGGAAAAACATTAGCCTTGGTATGTGTTTCAGGGAGCTCAAGACCACCCATACATTCTGTGATTTGTTAGAAGTGCTCACAGGATTAAGAAGCCGTTGGACTCATGGTTAGAGTGTATTACAGTCATCACTAAGGTGAAAAGACCCAGCAGGAGGAGTCTGAAGGAATCCATGTCCAGATTTCCTCCATTCTCTCGCTGGCACCAGAAAGGAATGTGTTTCTTTCTCTAGCAATGAGATGCAGCAGCAGATATGCAGCGTTCTGCCCAGTGAGGCCTGCTTGAGACTCAGAGTGCAGAGTTTATATTCGGGGTTTGTCACTTAGGCATACTGACCTTCTACAACTGCCGAACTTCCAGATTCCCAGAAGGAAGCAGATGTTTAGTGGCCCAGATCGGCAAAACAACCTATTGCTTAGAGACTGTTTCAAAGGCAACGTTCCCAAGTACCAGCCAAGGGCCAGCCTTGTAAAGAAGGCCATTTAAAGATAGCAGCCTCAGGCCTGCTATGTTAACTCTTCCCTGCACACATGGCAAGTGATAAACTGGGAAAAGAGGGCAGAAGTTACAGGAAAGGAGAGTAATCAGAATTGGCGAAAGCAGAGAAAGGAGAAAGTGGTTGAAAGGAAGAGAGAAACTGCAGTAAAGGGAGGGCAAGGAAAGAAGACAGGAAAAGGAAGAAGGAAGGCAGACAGAAGAGAAAGACATCACCTGGCTGACCCAAGCTGACCTTTCCTCTGGCCACGTGACCCTCTAGTACCCTTGCTCAGTGCCACTCCTCCCAAAGCCCCACCTCACACTCCGCTTCCTGTGATGCCACGTCGGACACGCCTGGTTTTCATCCGCTCTGTTTATATACATATCTGTTCCCCTGGTCATGCTGCCTTGGAGTAATCTGGCTGTTTTGATAAGGAGAGAGGAGAAGGGAGGGAGAGGGAAAGCCCAACAGTGATGAAATTAAATAGGAAAAAGCATTTGAGCTAAATGGAACAAGATGGCAAGAACAGGCTCCCAGAGGCCCTCTGAACTTTGAAAGAAATACACAGTCCTTCCTGCTTTAGAAGACAAGAAACACTGGAAAAATATCATGGCAAAATAGGCTCTTCTGAGTGTATTTTAAATTACAGTTGCCTCCTTGACTTCTGAGAAGTCCTTGGTTACTTCTCTCATTTAAACATCTAGAGCAAGTTTTTTTTTTTAAGTTGAAAGGTTCTAGGGTTTTATTCTTCCACCCTTCCCTTGTTTGACTTTCTTTTTTTAAAAAAAATATTTACTTATTTATTTATTTGGTTGTGTCGGGTCTTAGTTGTGGCATGCGGTCTTTGTTGCCGTGTGCGGGATCTTTAGCTGTGGCATGCGAGCTCTTAGTTGCGGCATGTGGGATCTAGTTCTCTGACCAGGGATCAAATCCAGACCCCCTGCATTGGGAGCGTGGAGTCTTAGCCACTGGACCACCAGGGAAGTACCCCTTTTTTGACTTTCTGAGTTCATGAAAAGGAAAAGAAGATAAAGGAACGATTCTTGCTTTAGTGCTTTTGTAATTGAAAAATAAGCCAGATCCTTTTCTCCTTTTCTCACATTCCATAGTTTAAAAATTGCTGTCAGACTAAGGCTTTGCCAAGTTTCAACCCCAAGTGAAATCTTACCAAGAAAACTGAAAGATGTATAAAAAGCAGATGGGTTATAGGTATAATCTTACAGCCTACGCATGTGTTATGGTTTTTTAAACAAGCTCATCTCTCTTGTGTTAAACATATAATATTAGTTATAATTATGTTTATGTACTGAAATATATATCCTTTTATTGTTCCATTTTCTTATAATCAGGAAGGTTTCACTTTTGTAAAAAGATGTATATATTCACCTGGATAAAATCAGACACCCTAGATAAGAGAAGAAATTAAGAGGAACATGACAGCTTCCCATCTTCAGTTGCCCAAAAGTCTATCACATAGAAGGGGAACTTCTTTTCACAACTGCAGATAATGGCAGTTGAACAAATACAAGATAATTTGCATCAGGCATAGTAAACTCACTTAAGGAAAACCTTGATATCAGTTAGAGCCTTCTAAAAATAGAATGGGCTGCCTCATTCAGTAATTGTCAAGTGAGCGGCATTGCCACTGAAGGAGCTCATGACTGGAGCCCTCGTGCTGGTGAGACTCTGAGAAATCAGTGAAGAGCCCATGGAAGGACTGGATGGAAGAGTGAACGTTCCCACAAAGTCCAAAGACATAGATTGAAGTGGGAGCCTGGGCAACTTTATTGACATGGTGTAGATTCCAAAAGCCTTGTTGAGATGGGTCAGGGGCCAAATAAAACTAAAGAGGTGTGAAGCTAAAGTTTAGCACAGACACAGAAGGGAATTCTAACTGGATGGAGAGAACTTAAAGGTGAGCCAAGAGAGGTGCACTAGTTAGGTTAGGCTAGACTATGTGGAGGTAACAAATTGACCTGGAATCTCACTGGCTTAACACAACAAAGTTTATCTCTTGCTCAAACTATATGTCCCAATGCAGGCGGGTAGGGAGTTCTGTCCCACACAGTCATTCTGGGGTCCAAGCTCACAGAAATCTGGTGCCTTGTAGCTGCTTCATCTAGATCATAGAGGCTCCAAGTTTTCTGAATATAAGGAACAGAAGAAGGCAGGGACACACAGACTCTTAAATGACTCAAACCTATAGTGAGGCTTCACCTCTTCTCTTATTCCCATTGGCCAGGGCTCAGTCACAGTCCCCAGCTTAACTACGAGAGAGGCTAGGAAACACAGGCGAGGAAATGGATAGTCAGTTCTGTAGGAGGGTGCACTGCCCAAAGCCGAGAGAGAACTCTGTGTACAGGCAGAGGTGCCACAAACATTCTTTATTCCAGCTTACTACTCTATAAGGCCTTCCTTGTCCAGCTATTAAATATGTTCTGAACTTCTGACATGGTGAATTACCGTTGTTTGAGCATTCAAACAGAAGCCAGGGCATGGTCAAAATCCAAAACACTAACAACACCACATGTGAGCAAGGATGTGGAACGACAAGAACTCTCATTCGTTGCTGGTGGGAATGCAAAATGGTACAGGCACTTTGGAAGATATCTTGGCAGTTTCTTACTAAACCAAACATGCTCTCACTATATGATCCAGCAATTGCACTCCTTGTTGGTATTTACCCAAATACCAAAGTTATGTCAACACAAAAACCTGCACGTAGATGTTTATAGCAATTTTATTCATAATTGCCAAAACTTGGAATCCACCAAGATGTCCTCCAGTAGGTGAATGGATAAATAAACTGTGGTACATCCACACAATGAATTATTATTTAGCACTAAACATAAACGAGCTTTCAAGCCATGAAAAGACATGGAGCAAACTCAAATTTGTATTACTAAGTGAAAAAAAGCCAATCAGAAAAGGCTACATACTGTATGATTCCAACTAGATGACACTCTGGAAAAGGCAAAACTATAGAGACAGTAAAGCGATCAGTGGTTGTCAAGGGTTATGGGGAGAAAGAGATAAACAGGCAGAGCACAGAGGATTTTTAGGGCAGCGAAACTTGTATATGATACTACAATAGCGGGGTTGCACGTCATATATTTGTCAAAACCCATGGAGTGGGCTTCCCTGGTGGCGCAGTGGTTGAGAGTCCGCCTGCCGATGCAGGGGACGCGGGTTCGTGCCCCGGTCCGGGAGGATCCCACATGCCGCGGAGCGGCTGGGCCCGTGAGCCGTGGCCGCTGAGCCTGCGCGTCCGGAGCCTGTGCTCCGCAGCGGGAGAGGCCACAGCAGTGAGAGGCCCGTGTACCGCAAAAAAAAAAAAAAAAAAAAGAAAAGAAAAGAAAAAAGAAAGAAAGAAAAAAAACCCATGGAGTGTGCAACACCAAGATTGAACCCTGATGTAAACTATGGACTTTCGGCGATAACGATGCATCAATGTAGATTCATCAATTGTAACAAATGCACCACTATGGTGCAGGATGTTGATAATGGGGGAGGCTGTTCAAATGGCAGGGGGCCTATGGGAATTCTCTGCACTTTCTGCTCAATTTCGCTGTGAATCTACAACGGCTCGAAAAAATAAAGTTTATTAATTAAAAAAAAAAATGGTAGGGACGCTCCTCTTCAATATGGCAGTAGAAGGATGTATTTATTTGATAGGAAGTGAATCAGATGACCTATTAAAGTCCCTTCTAACCCTGAGGTTCCCTGATTTCTATGCTGTGATGTTGGGAGACCACTGACTCTTAGGACAGAAAAGGATTTTAAACGTCATCAGATGGATGAATTCTTTTCTCTTCAGCATGACTGCTGAAAGGTCATCTAGTCTAGGCTGGAAGATCTTCAGAGAATGGAAATTGGGTGCCTCTTTGATTAACTCTTTCAATACCTCATTGAATCACTTTGTCTGAGAGTCATCCTTGTCCTGAGATAATCTGTCTCTCCATAGTTCCCACCCTTTAGATATAAGCAGGGAAATCAGAAAGGCAGCGGTGGGTATCTGGAGGTACCAGTAAACGCGAAGCCCTTGCCATAGAGTTGGGCATTGGGAGAAAATGAGGCAAGGATCAGGGACAAGCAGACAGAATCAAAATGGACAGCAAGCCAGGCTCACAGTAAGGAGGACAAAGGCAGGGGCTCAGTTCAGATGCTCATGAGGTTATCACTGTGCAGAGCCAGAGGCAAACTTGGGCAAAGAGCCCATTCGTTTGTTTTTGCCAGAGTTATCATCCTCTTGGTAAATATTGAGTTTATTTCAACTAAACATTCCTAAATCGTACCTTCCCCAAAAGGTTCTTCTAAACTGTTTGCAGAGGGAAAGATCTATCTCCTAAAGAGTTCACAGCCTTCTTTAGTAAATACAAAAGAATTTTGCTAAATTAAGTGGATACTTCTCATTCCTTATTTTGCTTCATATTCCTTAGAAATCTAATACTACTAAATACTCTTTCTTTGACACTTGCCCCTTCCTTGTCTTGACCTTCTTTACCTCTAGCCCATTTTCTCTCAGCCTCCTCCATTGGATTCTCTCCCTTCCTTTCCAATAGTGATGGTTTTCCCAAAGCCCAACCCCAGCCTTGTTATATTACATAAAACACATTTGCTGGGCAATCTATCTACTCCCATGACTATATCTACACGCTTATGTTGATAAATTCCAAATGTATATCTCTCTAAGAGCCTCTCTCCTATGCTCTCACCTCTACCTGAACAGGCCGCAGATATATAAGAGTATGCATGCTCCCAATGGATTCCACTGTCGTTCACTCCCCTGTTCATGCATTGCCAACTTAGCACAATATTTACCCAGTCTCCAAAGCTGGGAAACTAGAGGTCACCCTGTATTCTTGCCTCTCCATGAACTTCCATAATCTAGGCATGAAATCCCATCAGTTTTACCCCCAGGCAGCTGTAAAATCTGCCTCTTCCTTTACCAGTGACACGGTTCATCATCTCTCCTTTGGACTACTGTAAGATTCTGCTTTAACTTTTACATTTTTTCATTATAATATATTATTGTTTCGGTACTTTTACAATGAATGACACATTTCTTGGCTCAGTCTTACCCTGTCCCAGCCTAGCTCCCCACAAGCTACTAACTCAAACTATTACAGGTATTTGACCATCTAGTAGTTGCCTCAGTATCTCCAGATAGTATGCTTTATGTCGCAATTTCTTGGTTTATCAAAATCAAATATCTAATAATTTTCTGCTACTGTAGATGAAGATTTAACCTACTTTCCTCACCCAAATTTCCAGTAGCCCTGCTTCCCAAAATTCTGCACATACCCACATATAAGGCAAGATTTTTCCTCAAAATTATCCCATCAGAAATGAAGTCCTTATTAAGCCTTTCATATGACAGGCAGTCTCTCAATTACTTAATTCTGAACAACAAAGTACTAGGTGGGAAAGACACATTAACCTGAAATGACCTCAGTCAAACTCAGTTTGAATGCTGACAGAGGTCACTTGACATGATGGGGGAAGGCAAATCGATTTAACACAGACTGAGTCATCGTTTCTGGAGAAACGACTTCAAACTGCAGCTCTAGGTGCCACCGCATACAAGTCTTTTTTTTAAAAAGCAGCTTATTACAACAGATTAAATGCTTATGTTGTGGAGCTTACTACACATTAATGGGTATACGTGAATTATGATAAAATACCTATTGGCAGCATCAAGCTCAGATTCAAAAAGTGCTGCAAACAACAGGAGGCAAGCGGGGCACTGTTTTCAAGCAGCTCTAGCTAAAGGAGAAGTGAAGGTCCGTGTGCATTAATGGGAGTTTGAACAAAAAATGGATCATGAAACGTGAGCATGAAAAAGAGTCATTTGGGGGGAATTCCCTAGCGGTCCAGTGGTTAAGACTTGGTGCTTTCACTGCCAGGGCCCAGGTGCGATCCCTGGTCGGAGAACTAAGATCCCGCAAGCTGCGCAGCGCGGCCAAAAAAAAAGAAAGAAAAAGAGCCACTTTGTAAAACAATATATTTGATATAACATGAGGTTTAAAATATGTATTTAAAATACGTATTTATATAATTAAAGTTTAACTGAAATGTGATAGGTAGACATTTGGCCATTTTGACTCTCCTTAAATATCATATCTTCAAGTTGAAAAAACAGAAGTTGTTTTCCACTTTCTCATTTAGGAAAATGATGGTTTCACTTATATTCAGGGTCCACTTATATTTGGGGATATATTCTACTATATTATATTCTACTGCATCATACTTACACCAATCTCAATCTCAGATTGAGATCTCCATTGATCTGTGTGTCTAGTTCATATTCCCTCCACCAAAGGCAACGTCTCCTGGCTCTTCACTGTCAGGGGAAGCACTAATGTTCTCTCTTTTCCTTCCACTACTCCTTTCCCGTCCCCACCAACCTGATTCCGTTACAAAACTCGTCTGTGATTTGTCCAGCCAGTCACAAACTGTTGGCCCCTGAGTGAAAAATGACATAGCTGTGTTTTGTTTGATTTAAATAGAAATGTATCAATTAAACTCATGTCCCTGTATTTTAAACTGAGAGATTTCCCCTATAATGGAAGTACTGTTTTCTTAATATTGCTTTGGGGCTTTACTCTTATGCCTTCTCCAGTTACATGACCTTCACCCTAGAATGCTCAGTCATCCAGCTGCCTGGAGAGAAACCAGAATCCATTTCAAAGGAAATTCAAAGAGAAAATCCAAGGGAATATTTATCTCTGATCTTCAAGAATAGGCTTATGAAGGAGGACAGTAATCCTTTAAAACTAGCTCTTTTCTTAAGAGAGGATTTTCTAGATTACTTAAGTCCCTCTTAAGTTTGCCAAGGGACAAGCTTCGAGGACCCAGCCTCATAGATTTCTACAGTAGCCTGACAAGAGGTGGTCCTCCCATCTCTGCCAGGTGGGCACAAACTATGATAGCCTGTTACATACCATACAGCCTAGTTGGACTTGGACAGTCCCAGGTGACACTTGTCCAAGCATCCCATCCAGCTAGTGCCTCCTTTCATTCTCAAATGTGTCCCAGGTCGAATGATACATTTTATGGTCATCCTAATTGTACTGGAAGTTAAGGGAAAGTCCTCTGTGATGGTTAATTTTATGTGTCAACTTGACTGGGCCATGGGGTGCCCAGATATTTGGTTAAACGTTATTCTCAGTGTTTCTGTGGGAGTGTTTTTAGATGAGACTAACATTGAAACTGGTAGACTAAGTCAAGCAGATTGTCCTCCCTAATGTGGTTGGGCCTCATCCAATCAGTTGAAGGCCTGCATAGAACAGAAAGGCTGACTCTCCCCCGAGTAGGAGAGAAATCCTTTCCCCTGAAGGCTTTCAAACTAGGACACTGGCTTTTTCCTGCCTTTGGATTCAAACTGAAACATCAGCTCTTCCTGGGTCTTGAGCCTGCTGGCCTTCAGATTGGCACTCCACCATCGGCTCTCAGGCCTTCAGACTCAGACAGGAACTACATCACTGGTTGTCTTGGTTGAGCCTGCCAACTCACACTACAGATCTTGGGGCTTGTCAGCCTGCATAACTGGGTGAGCCAATTCTTCCTTATAGTAACTATCTTGGTATACACACACACACACACACACACACACACACACACACACACACATCCTATGGGGGTTCTGTTTCTCTGGAGAACCCTAACCAGTGTGCCCTCCTCTCTTCTGATCTGAGGAACTGTGAGAAGGAGAGAGGGAAAAAAAGCAGGGGAGCAAAGTGGGCAGTTGCGTCTCCTGATTTCTTCTCTTTAGTCTATGCCTCACAAAGGAGAGACATGATGGACAAATTGTGGGGAATAAAGAGGATCTGGGACTCTGAGATGAAGCTTCCTCATATACTCTGCAGTGCAATCACATCACGTTGCCTGACAACCAAGTCATGCAAAAGGAGACCCTAAAATCTAGCTTGCTCAAGTTACCCTGGGTTCCACTATGGAAAGTAGTTGAGTTTCTAGACGCAGAGTTTGTAACGGTCATAGTAGGGGTAAGGTGGCATCCACTGAAGATTCTATAGCAGACCACTTGAGTCAGGGTTGCTGTGGTCTGAATGTTTGTGTTCCCCTAAAATTCATACGCTGAAATCCTAACCCCCCACCATAGGTGATGGTATTTGTAGGTAGGGCCTTTGGGAGATGATTAGATCAGAAGAGTGGTGCCCTCATGAATGGGATTAGTGCTCTTAAAAAAGAGATCCCACAGGTCTCCCTAGCCGCTTCCATCAGGTGAGGACACAAGAATTCTGTGACCCAGAAGAGGGTGCTCATCTGACCACGTGGGCACCCTGATCTTGGCCTTCCAGGCTCCAGAACTGTGAGAAATAAACTTCTGTTGTTATAAGCTACCAAGTCTGTAGTACAGTCATCCCTTGGTATCCACAGGTTCTGCATCTGGAACCCACGGACACAGAGGGCCAACTGTATTTTGTTATAGCAGCCCAAATGGAGTAAGACAGGGTCAGGTGGAAGTCAGGGTCAGATCTCAGAGGGGTCTGAAGTGACAAGAGAGGTAGGGCTGAGGTCAAAGCAACCAGAGCAACACAGGACCCTCACAAAGCCAAGAGTGGCCGGATCACAAGTTTGTCCATTAAAGACGTGAGTCACAAATGCCAGCCAAGCTAGCAGCACCCAAGTGGACAAATGTCATTGCTTTAGTTGCTCAGAAGAAGATCCAAAGAGCCTAACTATTCCCTTCTACAAGGAGGTCACAAAAGCAACACCCTACCCCACATACCTCAATGCTCTTCTAGGGAGAAAAACAGGAGACTGGGTATTTTGGTATTAGTTTCAACCATATTATTTGGCAATTTTCAACCATTTGTAACCTGCAAAATATGAAAATATCATATATTTCAAACTGTATAAAAAGCATACAACTCAATAATAAAAAGACAGATAATCCAATTTTTTAAATAGGTAAAGGATTTAAATAGACATTTCTCCAAAGTAGATATACAAATGGCCAATAAGCACACAAAAAGAAGTTCAACACTATTAGTCATTAAGGAAATAAAAATCAAAACTACCATAAGATACCACTTCACACCCACTAGGATGGCTAGAATCAAAAAGGCAGACAATAACAAGAGTTGGCAAGAAGGTGGAGAAACTGTAACCCTCATACACTGCTGATGAGAATGCAAATTGGTACAGCCACTTTGGAGAACAGTTTGGCAGTTGCTCAAAAAGTTAAAAACAAAGTTCCCATATGACCCAGCAATCTTACTCCTAGGTAAGTACCTAAGAGAAGTGAAAACATATGTTCACATATAGAGTTGTACACAGATGTTCATAGCAGCATTATCCATAATAGCCCCAAAGTGGAAACAACCCAAATGTCCATCAACTGGTGGATAAACAAAATGTGGTCTATCTATACAATGGAATATTACGCAGACATAAAAAGGAATGAAGTTTAATACACGTAACACGTGGATAAACCCTAAAAGCATTATACCAAGTGAAAGAAGCCAGTCACAAAGAGCCACATATTGTATGATTCCATTTACATGAAATGTCTGGAGTAGGCAAATTCACAGGGACCAAAAGTAGATTAGTGGTTGCCAGAGGCTGGGGGGAGGGGAGTGACCCCTAACGGATATGAATTTTGTTTTTCAGGTGATAAAATGTTCTGGAGCTAGATAGTGGCAATTGTACAACTTTGTGAATATACTAAAAACTACCGAATCGTAAAGTTTCAAAGGGTGAATATTATGGTATTTGAATTATACCTTAATGATTTAAAAAAGAAAAAGCAACATTTTCCAAATTTTCAGAGTGGACTAACACTTATACAAGATTGACTTTTAGATGTTGGCGGTGTTTTCTTGTGTTTTCCCTCTAACCAGCAGAAGGGAGATTGGGAGAGGCCGTAATTACAGACTGAATTAAGAAATGAGATTCTTTTCTTCCTATCTATATTGTGGTATGAAAAAATTTTTCTGACCCCACGATATGCATAAAGATCTAGCTTTCTGATTCTCTTGAATTTTTTTTTTTTATCTAGTAACAGGGGGCTGGCAATCCTGTATGAAAACAGGCCTCTCAGTTCAATAGCAGTAGGAGTGGCCCACTTTACTATTTTATTTTATATTTTTCATTGAAGTATACTTGATTTACAATGTTGTGTTAATTTCTGCTGTACAGCAGTGACTCAGTTTTATACATATATACATTCTTTTTTTAATATTCTTTTCCATTATGGTTTATCCCAAGAGATTGGATATAGTTCCCTGTGCTACACAGTAGGGCCTTATTGTTTATCCATTCTAAATGTAATAGTTTGCATCTACCAACCCCCAATTCCCAGTCCATCCCTCTCCCTCCCCGCCTCCCCTGTGGCAACCTCAAGTGTGATCTCTATGTCTGTAAATCTGTTTCTACTTTGTAGATAGGTTCATTTGTGCCATATTTTAGATTCCCCATACAAGTGATATGGTATTTGTCTTTCTCTTTCTGACTTCCCTCACTTAGTATGATAATCTCTAGTTGCATCCATGTTGCTACATCTGGCGTTATTTTGTTCTTTTTATGGCTGAGTAGTATTCCCTTGTATATATACACCACATCTTTTTTTTTTAATATTTTAACCTCAGTGTTTTCCTTTTTTTATTATTTTTAAAGCTTTAAAAAGTTTATACAATTTTTAAAGGTTACTTTCCATTTACAGTTATTATAAAATATTGGCTATATTCCCCTTGTTGGACAATATTTGAGCCTATCTTACACACAATAGTTTGTACCTCCCAGTCCCCCACACTTATTTTGCCCCTCTCCCTTTCCCAACTGGTAACCACTAGTTTGGTCTCTATATCAGTGAGTCTCTTTTTTGTTATATTCACTGGTTTTTGTATTTTTAGATTCCACATATAAGTGATATCATACAGTATTTATCTTTCTCTGTCTGACTTATTTCACTTAGCATAATGCCCTCCAGGTTCACTCATGTTGCTGCAAATGGCAATTTTTTTTTTCTCTTTTATGGCTGAGTAGTAGTCCATTGTGTGTGTGTGTGTATATATATATACACACACACATATTCTTTTTTTTTTTTAACATCCTTATTGGAGTATAATTGCTTTACAATGATGTGTTAGTTTCTGCTTTATAACAAAGTGAATCAGTTATACATATACATATGTTCCCATATCTCTTCCTTC
>NC_041220.1:155103180-155115647 GCF_002837175.3 Physeter macrocephalus | reverse complement strand
TCCCACCCTCCCTATCCCACACCTCTAGGTGGTCACAAACCACCTAGTTGATCTCCCTGTGCCATGCGGCTGCTTCCCACTAGCTATCCACCCTACGTTTCGTAATGTATGTATGTCCATGCCACTCTCTCACTTTGTCTCAGCTTACCCTTCTCCCTCCCTATATCCTCAAGTCCATTCTCTAGTAGATCTGTGCCTTTATTCCCATCTTGCCCCTAGGTTCTTCATGACCTTTTTTTTTTTCCTTAGATTCCATATATATGTGTTAGCATATGGAATTTGTTTTTCTCTTTCTGACTTACTTCACTCTGTATGACAGACTCTAGATCCATCCACCTCACTACAAATAGTTCAATTTGGTTTCTTTTTATGGCTGAGTAATATTCCACTGTATATATGTGCCACATCTTCTTTATCCATTCATCTGTCAATGGACATTTAGGTTGTTTCCATGTCTTGGCTATTGTGAATAGTGCTGCTATGAACATACGGGTGCAGGTATCTTTTTGAATTGTAGTTTTGTCCAGATATATGCCCAGGAGTGAGATTGCTGGATCATATGGTAGCTCTATTTTTAGTTTTCTGAGGAACCTCCATACTGTTCTCCATAGTAGCAGCGGCCCACTTTAGATGGGGCACTCACTCTCCAGTTTGCCAAGTCCCCTCCCCAACTGCTATCACTCACTCACATCACCTATCTAGTTCTGAATATATTTGAATTTGTGATTCCTGGTCAACGAGTCCATTCTAAAAGTTAAACATCAAGAAGCAGTGTTTATATTTGCTTCAGTTAGGAATGTGTATAGCTGCAAATAACAAACACCTAAATAACAGTACCTTTAACAATTAGGGGTTTCTTTCTCTTATATTTCAAGACAACTGGAAGTGGGTAGTTGCTGAAGTTGGATCGAGAGCTCAGTGATAATAAGATCTCAATGTTGTAGACGCTACTAGCTGTCTCCCAAATATCTATTTTATCTTTTCTGAGTTACATGAACCTTGAGATTATTTGAAAGGACAATGTGACAAGCTAAAAATGAAATTTTCTGTCTCCTTTACAACTAGGAGTATTTGAGAAAGGTCCTGGTCAGTGAGATGTAAGTAAAAGTTACTGAGGGGAACTTCCAGGAAGGCAATTTTAAGGGGTTAGCACAGTTGGCATATGCCTTCATTTCTCTTTGCTGTTTCCCTTCTTTATGCCCAAAATGAAACTATGATGGCTGGAGCACTGACAGCCATTTTGAGAACAGGATGATCAGGATAACAAAGCACAAAGTCAAAAGAGCATGGGTCCCTGGTTAAATCATATAACCACCCGACAGACTTGGATTACCTACTCTAGACTTAATAAAACCATAATTTAAGCCATCCTCTTATGGGCTTTTATTACTAGCAGCTGAACGCAATTTCTGATTGATACACTGCCAGTGCATCTATAGCTCTTTTGGCCTTTTCATTAAAGTATTTAAATTGCTGCTGCCTTGCTCCTGACAAGAATATGGAGAAGGGGGAAAGGGTCTGTCACAGGCACAGCTTTTGTGTTCACTGAAAGGCAGGGTAAGCACTGGGGCATTATTCAGACACAAAATGGGTATCTTTTCCAGCTGTGGTTGAAATTACGAGCACACAAATTTTTCATGGAATATGTACTACTACAATTCCTATTAGGGAAGTTTTGCTAGTTAGGACAAAGATGGCATCTATGCAAAACATCCATTGGAACTCAGAATATACCACTAATGCTCTAGCCCAGGTTCTTTGAATTCCACGTTCCCAACTACTCTGTGCTCTGGAATGACTCAATTTTCTTATCTATTTCCAAACTAAAGCAAAACATTCGTTGTAACAGTACATAGATGCAAATGCACTAAAACCATGTGGCCATGAGTATTCAGTAAGATACAGACTCAACCAATTCACAATAACTAACATGTGGAAACAACCCAAATGTCCATAGACAACGGATAAAGAAAATGTGTCATACATATACAATGGAATATTAGCCATAAAAAAATAAGGAAATCCTGTAATATGGGACCACATGAATGAACGTGGAAGACATTATGCTAAGGGAAATAAGCCAGTCACAAAAGGACAAATATTATATGATTCCACTTCTATGAAGAACTGAGAGTAGTCAAACTCACAGAAGCAGAGAGTAGAATGGTGATTGCCAGGGGCTGACAGGAGGGGGAAACAAGGAGACGCTACTCAACGAATATAAAGTTTCAAATACACAAGACGAATAAGTTCTAGAGCTCTGCTGTACAACAGTGGCCAGAGTGAAGAATACTGTATTGTGCACTTAAAAACTTGTTAAGAAGGTAGATCTCATGTTAAATGTTCTTACTCTAATAAAAAAAGTTTTAAAGTTAGACTCATTCAGATAACTGGAAAAATATGTCTGTGTGTGTATATATATAAACATATAATTTCCATGTAAATGAAGACACAAAGTTTTAAATTCTTGTAGTAAACTCAACACACCCCAAGAACACATCTTTTTTCAGGTCCAGTTTAAGCCACACTGTCCTGAATAGTTAATGACCTCTCCCTTCTATCTTTCTCTGAACCTTGTATGTGCCTCTCTCGCTGTGCTTGTCATTTTGTAATATACTTCTTTGTTTTCTCATCTTTTCCTACTTGTCTGGGAGCCTTTCGAGGTCAGCAACTGCTCTTCTCTGTTTCCTTACAGATAAATCTAATTACTTAACACTGGATAAATATTCTAAAAATACTAGCTGCTTTGAATGAAGCTCTAGATAAACTCATCACACTTTGAAGGAGGCCCATCAGTAAGACAAATATGAAATTATCTGTACTTGCAATTTGTACAATACACAAAAAAGGAAAACCCATTAAAAAGTACTCAGATCTTAAGAACTTGACTTTGATGACCTGCAAAGAAGACCAAAGAGGCATCTTTTTCTCCTTGACAGGTATTTGTTATTTATCCTTCCTATCAGAACTCATAGATTTTGTTCATCCTTCCTGTTCAATCAGCACCAAGAGGCATAATGATTGTGAAAGGTCCCTAATGTCTTTGGTGCCCCCCTCCCAGCCTCCTATTTTAGCGCAGAGTCGATGAGCTCATTTACAGAGAGGCTTGCCAGGCTCCGCATATGGTTTGTAATATAAATAGATCACATCTTATGCATATCAGCAAGACAGAGGAGGCTTGCCCTCCGCAAAGTCTGCTGAAATAGAAATTCTCACCAGAAAAGTAGGCAAGCCATCTCTACTTTATACTTCTCAGGGAATTTAAGGGTGTGTTGTGTGAAGATTTCAATCTTTGGCAAATTTAGATGAATTCTGGACTATCCAAAGATAAAATATGCCAAAACTAAAGATAAATGGTAATCCTGTTTCATTTCAGACTTTTCCCTATCATTGGGCTTTGTGACTGCATAGTTAAGATCCATTTATGTTCATGGCCTGGATTATAACCTATTGCGTTAGCCTCAACATATATTGATTAGATTCTGTTTTGTCATTTATAAGTAAGACCTGATAATTGGGCTTACTCAAGAGACAAGTCTCCGTTAAAATAAAAATAAATCTACAAGGTAAAAGTGACCAAAACCCCAATGATTCTGAGTAACACAACAGTCATAAACAGGGCGTGTTTTCAATCTATTTCAACACCTAATTATTTATTTTTAATACTTTTTATTTGAAATAGTTTAAGACTCATAAGAAGCTACAAAAATAATATAGAGGTCTGTGTACCCTCCACCCAGCTTCTCCGAGTGAGAACATCTTACATACCTATAGTCCATAGCCAAGACCAGGTGATTGACATTGATACAATACATTGACATTAACTCAGCTAATAATCTTATTTGGATTTCACTATGCACAAGGCACTGTTAGGCACTTTTATATAATAACTTCATGAGGTAAATTTATTATCTCCATTTTGGAGAAAGAAGACTTAAATAAAAAGGGAAAAGCAGACATTTCCCCTTCTTTTGGTCTTTAGTATCAGGCGTGTGGCTGAGGCACTCCTGTCTAATGACATTCATTTCAATATGAGGGATTTATTTTTTTAACCTTTATATTGGACCTTTACCGAGTCATAGCTCTTCAATTCTCAAATGTATAAAGTTCACACGATCTAGATAACTAATGAGAACCTGCTGTATAGCCCAGGGAACTCTACTTCCCTTTGCTGTACAGTAGAAACTAACACAACATTGTAAAACAACTCTACCCCAATTTTAAAAAAAAGTTCACACGATCTAGTCACTTTTTTTTTTTTATATTACCGTTAGGCATGAAGTGAGTGAAGAGATCACAAAGCAAAGAGGGTCCATCCTACAGCTCAGGATGGCAAAAGTCCGAGGTCTTAAGTCACTTTTGCTTTTCCTCAAAACCATAGCAACTCTATTTCTGTTCTTATTTTTCTCCTGCACCCAGACAATAGTGTTTTTATCCTCTGAAGATTATTCTAAAAATAAAATGAGAAAGAAGAAGAAACACATAAAGGTCTCTATCTTTGGCTTCTAAATGTTACTTTTAACCTCTTATTTATTTTAACCACCATTCTCTACCAGAAAGCCCTCTGTCCGCTGCACTGTCTTCAGGCTCCATGCAGTTAGAAAATGCGTGGCCTTAATGCTGCCTGTGCCCCTGGTCCTTCTACCACCACTGGGTGTGTGGGGGGTGGGGCGGACATAAAGGAAATACGGTGGAGCTTGCTGGGGCTCAGCGCTGAGCTATGGGCCATTATTTCTTGCCTGATTTCCACCTCTGCCTTTCAGCAACCATTAGGCCAAGTCCAGCCTAAACAGTTGGGACCTCACATAGGAGTTTTTCTCCTACTTCCCTGGCCACTCCTTCTCGGTCTCCTTTCCCATTTCCTTCTCCACTTTCTGACCTCCAAAGCCAGAGTCCTTAGGGACCATCCTCAGCCTTTTCCCTAAAACACTGATTCTCTACCAAGGGTGATTTTCAGCCCAGGGGCCATTTGGCATTGTGTGTAGACAATTTTGGTTGCCACATCGGGGGGTGGGGTGGGAGGTATGCTAATGGTATCTAGTGGGTAGAGGCCAGGGATGCTGCTAAACATCCTACAGTGTATATTATAGGACAGGACAGCCTCTGCAACAAAGAATCATCCCACCCCAAGTGTCAATAGTGCCCAGGTTATAAAGTCTTGCCCTAAAGATCTTACTCAATGCCACGCTATACCCAGATTCAGCCTATGTGCCGATGACTCCCAAATTTCAGTCTCCAGTCCTGCCTTCTCCCCCACCTCCAGGTTCTTATATGCAACTGCCTCCACTTATGTCCATTAGGTGCCTCAAACTTAACTTGTTCACAACCGAACTTGCTGGCATCCACAAACCTACTTCTCCCCTAGTCCACCCCATATTGACGATGGGACCATGCAAGTAGTCATCTTAGATCCAAATTCTGACTCTGCAGGCACACTCCGATTAGAATCAAAGAACAGTGGAGCTGTGAGGGATCTCATTCGGGAGATGAGGAGAGCAAGACCCAGAATTTTTGAGATGTCTCTAAATCTACACATTTAACTTGATGGTAGAGCCAGAATGAGAATGACCGTTTCCTACGGCTTTGGGTCCAATAAACTTTCTCAGAGCTGACTTAGCTCCCTCGGGTAAAATACATAGCTCAGTTACATTCTCTTCAATATTCTCATAAGTCAATGTGAGAAAGCTTATATAGTGCAGGGTTCAGCAAACCACAGCCCATGGGCCAAACGTGGGCTGCCACCTGTTTTCGTATGGCCCATGAACAGAACGATTTTACCATTTTTAAATACTTGGGGGGAAAAACATCCAAATAATAATAATGTATGACATAGGAAAATGATATTAAAAACGAATTTTAGTGTCTGTGAATCAAGTGTGATTGAGATACAGACACGCCCATTCATTAATGTATTACCTATGGCTGCCTTCGTGCTATGAGAGCGGAAGAGAGAAGTTGCAATACTCACTGTATGACAAGCAAAGCTGAAAATGCCCCGCCCATTACAGAACAAGTTTAGTGACCCCAGTACATTGACAAGAGCCCAAATTTGAGACTTAAAAAACAAACAAACAAACATGGATTTCAGTTTTGTCTCAGCTGGCAGTGTGATCTTTGAGTGTGATCCAATGTCCGTGAGCCGCATATTGAACAGGGATAGTAATACTTTCCTTGAAGGACTGTTGAGGAGTATTAGAAGTAATATGCCTATAATAGTCTGGAGTATAGTAGGAGGAACTCAACAAATATTAGTAAAAATAATAATACTTATTCATATTATTAGTATCACAAACTTTACCTCTCAAAATGTCCCCTTTGGTATGCTTTGAGAGATTTTGTGTCAAATGCCTTTCTCTGAAATCCAGGCAAATACACAACTTAAAATAAATATCCTAGTCCTTTTCACCCATTAGTTGGGTGACAACAGAACAAGTTCCCATCACGTTATGTTTTTTGACAGCAAACTGGAGGGAGGTTAATATCTTTATAATTCATATGTCATTGCTCCCAATCATGAATTCCGCGAGTAGTTAGTTTCCTGGAAAAACTGTCTCCTGAGTGATAAAGGTGACACTATCTGAAATAGGAAATCATCGTGACCTGCCCAATCCTCTTTCCAACTTTCTTATTCCAAGACTGTCAGAAAATAAGTTTAGTTAACAGAAAATGGGGAACACAACATTAAGTTAGTGAAGAACATGTAGAAACAGTCCCCAAACTCCCAGGACCCCACTCTTTCAGATTTCCTGGCGGGCACTGAGTGTGGCCACAGAGGCAGAGATGGGCTGTGGGTTTGGATTGGCATCCCCACAGGCTTTCAGAGACAAGAGACGGGAGCATGCCTGACACTCACCTTGCCTGCGGCCGCCATCAGAACCACAACCTCAGCCCTGGCCACCTCCAGTCCTGCAGGAGATTCTGCCATCCCTGGGGGCTTCTCGGCCTCAGGCTTGCCTCCTGGCTTACATCTCATTCCTGGAGTGGAAAAGAGGTCAAGTCTAGCTCTTTTTCTTTGTGTGACCCCATCCTTTCCCCCTCTTGCATCCTGCCATTTTCTACTGCTCTCCAGGTACTTGGGGCTGAGCAGAGAGTCACTTCCAGCCTCCTTAGACTTCCTCTTCCTGCCGAGCTGCCCTTTCTATGGTACTTTCTGGGATGATCCACATTTCTCATGAGTGACAAGACGTCATCTTGCTAATTAACATACGGCCTAATTATGGCAGTGTTACACTTTAGGAGACAGAATTAAAGTCTGAAGTGACCTAAGTAATTAAGAGAGGCAGACAGAGACAAATGAAAGCAGCAGCAATGACATGGGGGTCAGCCATGACTTGGTCACGTCCTGTGAGGCTGAGAACCACTGGCCAAGACTCAGGTGCACGGACACCTTGGGATCGGCTCCAAGCAGGTTGCTGTTGTAAAAAGAGAGCATCCCTACGTAGGGCAAGATGGGATTTTCTTTCCTCCTCCCCCTCTTTATCCTTTCCTCCACCATCCCTGGCACCGAGGTGCCGCTTGATAAGACAGAGTAAATGAATCAGAAAAACGCACGCCCACAAAGCTGAATTTTCACACGGTGCTGTAGAAGAGACGGGACTGATAGCTTAACTGCTATGCTGAGGTTGACGCTGCTAGTAAGCGGTCCCTACTCTGCTAGGAAATCTGGCCGAGAATTAGGACAAATGAGGACATGATGTGTGCATTCTGGCTTCCCCCAGAAGTTGACCTGCGGTCAAGAATGTAAGTACAAGTTGTTTATTTGGGAGGAGCTCTAGGAAGCACTGGCAGGGAGTGAGAAAATGAGACAGGGGAGGGAAAGAAGGCAATAGAAGGGGTGTTAACAAGCAAGTCAGCCCTGCAGCTCAATCCAGCTGGGCAACTGGGGGAGACAGAGTAGAACAGAGGTCAGCCAACCTTTCCCGTAAAGGGCAGAGAGTAAATATTTTAGGCTCTGGGAGTCAGGGAGCGTCTGTCACAATGACTAAATTCTGCCATTGTAGACAAAAATGCAGCCAGAGACAATACGTAAACGAGTGGGTCTGGCTGTGTTCCAATACAACATTATTTACAAAACCGGGCAGCCAACCCTATAGGCAGCTGTAGTTTGTCAACCCCTTGCTATAGGATAGTGTTTCTCAAACTCCTGTGGTGAAGGACCATTTTTTTTTAAATGTCCAATCCACTGCAAAACAAGACTTTTGTAAATGCGACAAAAATGAATCACTGAAAAAATGAAATTTAAAAAACAGGCATACAAAGTACAGTCTTTTTTAATTATTAGAATCAAAAGGCACAGAATATCTTGGTCCACTTGCTTTAAACGTTTCTAAATGCTCACTCTGAAGTTCTGCACCTAACTTATCACAGACAGGTCAGGCCCTTGATCTCAGCCAAGGCCATCACCACACTTCACAGCACCGCTTGTCTCTTACCAGGTAAGGAGGCTGGGACTGTTATCCACTCACACTGCCCATCATTATCGAGGGCTGATCCCCGACACACTGACTCCTGGTCCTTCTGGCCTGTGTGGCAAATGAACCAAGCACATTTCTGCAGTTTAAGAAGGAGGGGAGGCACAGGAGCTCCTGGGAAGAAGCTGAAGGCATGTATTGGAACGGTGAGAACCAAGAGGTCATGGGCAGACCACTGTCAGCGTCGCTTCAGTGTGATAGAATAGAAAGATCATGGGTTTGGAAGGCAAAGGAATTGAGATAAAAGTCCTGATTCTGCCACTTAACTTGTCTGTTTCTACATTTCCTTGTCTGAAAAATGAGTATAATATGGTGAGGGTCCGGTTGAGCTTTGGGGTTTTTTTTAAAAGACTTTATTTTTTTACAGTAGTTTCAGGTTCCCAGCAAAACTGAGAGTAAGGTACAAAGAATTCCCATATACTTCCTACCCTACACATGCACAGCCTTCCCGGTTATCAACATCCCCACAAGAGTGATACATTTGTTGCAATGGATGAACCGAAATGGACACATCGTAATTACCCAGAGTCCATAGGGTTCACGCTTAGTGTCGTCCCTTCTGTGGGTTTTGACAAATGTATAATGATATGTATCTACCATTGTAGTACCATACAAAGTAATTTCCCTGCCCTAAAAATCCTCTGTGCTCTGCCTGTTCATCCCTCCCTCCCCTCAACCCCTGGCAACCACTGCTTTTTTCACTGTCCCCATAGTTTTGCCTTTTCCAGAAGGTCGTATAGTTGGAATCATACATTATACAGCTTTTTCAGATTGGTTACTATCACTTAGTACTATGCATTTAAGGTGTCTCCATGGCTTTTCATGGCTTGATAGCTCAGTTTTTTTTTTTTTTGCACTGAGTATTCTACCATCTGGATGCGCCACTGTTTATTTACCCATTCACCTTCTGAAGGACATCTTGGTTGCTTCCAAGTTTTGGCAATGATGAATAAAGCTGCTATAAACATCTGTGTGCAGGTTTTTGGGTAGACGTTAAGTTTTCAACTTCTTTGTACAAATGCCAAGGAACGCAATTGCTGAACCGTACGGTAAGAGTGCATTTAGCTTTGTAAGAAACCACCAAACTGTCTTCCAAAGTGGCTGCGCCGTTGCATTCCCACCAACAGTGAATGAGAGTTCCTGTTGCTCCACACCCTTGCCAGCATTTGGTATTTTGGCCATTCTAACAGGTATGTAGTGATATCTCAGTTTTGTTTTAGTTTGTATGTCCCTGATGATGTATGATGTGGAGCACCTTTTCATATGCTTACTTGCCATCTGTACGTGTTCTTTGTGAAGTGTCCGTTAAAGTCTTTGGCCCATTTTTTATTTCTATTTTTTAATTAATTAATTAATTATATTTATTTTTGGCTGCATTGGGTCTTCGTCGCTGCACGTGGGCTTTCTCTGGTTGCGACGCGCGGGCTTCTCATTGCAGTGGCTTCTCTCTTTGCAGAGCACGGGCTCTAGGGCGCGAGGGCTTCAGTAGTTGTGGCACACAGGCTCAGTAGCTGTGGCTCGCAGGCTCTAGAGCTCAGGCTCAGTAGTTATGGCGCACGGGCTTAGTTGCTCCACGGCACGTGGGATCTTCCTGGACCAGGGCTCGAACCCGTGTCTCCTGCATTGGCAGGTGGATTCTTAACCACTGTGCCACCAGGGAAGCCGTGGCCCATTTTTTAAAGCGTTGTTTATTTTCTGACTGTTGAGTTTTAAGAGTTCTTTGTGTACTTTAGATAACTGTCCTTTATCAGATGTGTCTTTTGCAAATATTTTCTCATTTTGAGTTGAGTTTTAAATGGCCTGATAAGAAGCCCTAGCATATACATTTGGGGCACATTAACAAGAACTCAGTAATAACTCCCTCCCCATAAAACCTCAAAATTACATAAAAAGTTAGAGCTAGAAGAAATCTGACAGACTGTCTCCCATGAACCCTTATTTTTCTCCCTTGTCCTCCATTTTACATCATTCAATTGCACTCGCCCACCTAGTTTAGGTGTAGTGAAGGTGGTGAAGATGAGTCAGAAAGGAGATGGGGCTGCAGCAGGAGCCTTGGAGAATGAAAGGGATTTTAATAAGACAGGGAGAGGGAGGAGGAAATTGAAATAGTAAATGTTTATTAAGCACCTATTATATTCTAGGTTCCATGGGGTATACATGTACGAATAGTAAACTGCCCTTATTCTTAAAGAATTTATGGTTTAATGAGGGTGGATAATAAAATCATGAGATGAATGTGCTATTCATTGATCGTCTACTACGTGCCACAGATCTCGCTAGATTCTTTGTATACATTAGCTATAATCCAGTTAACAACCCGGCAAAGAAGATGCTGTTAACCTCATTTTAAAGAGGAAACTGACGCACAAGGAGGGTGTGTGACTCATTCCAAGCCACACAGCTAGTAAGTAACAGAGCTGAGATTCAAGCCCAGGGCTGTCTGATTCCAACGCTCACACTCTTCATACATCAAGCTGTTGAGAAGAGCTCCTAAGACAAATCACAGATAATTTCACTGTGAGAAGTGCAACCTTGACTGAGAAAAGAATACACAAAGACTCATAAAATGGAAAACCATCCATACGGAAGATACAAAAGAAATGGCTTCACTATAACTGAAGTTTGTGAAAAATGGAAATAGGAAAAGTAGGGTCACATGATTGAGGGTTTTGACTGTAAGGTGTTTGCCAAGGCAGTGGGCACCAGATACACAATGAGGTTTTTCTAGGAGCTGGAAACAATAAATTAAGATTCATCTAAAGTGGATATATATATATACGTATAACTGATTCACTTTGCTGGACACCTGAAACTAACACAACATTGTAAACCAACTATGTTCCAATAAAAAAAAATTTTTAATATAAAAATAAAAAGATTCACCTGAAAAAATCAATTAAAAAAATTAAACAAAAGTGCAATAAGGCCTGACACTAATATAATGTTATGTGTCAATTATACCTCAATAAACAATTAAAATTTAAAAATAATTTTTAGAAGTGTGTACTCTTTAAAAGAAGTGCAATAAGGGAGAAGAGTAGTCCTCACAGGAACTTATATGTATTAAAAAGCAACAAGAATTCAAACAGTATGAAACTGGCTCAAGAACAGACAAAAATCAATCAGTAGAAGACAATCAGTAGCCCAGAAAATGAGCTTTTTTATATAAAACTGAATATTTAACAAAGAAAGCATTATAAAACAACAGAAAAGAAAAAAATCATTTAGCATTTGCTGTTGAAAAAACAAATTAGGAAAAAAAGGCACTCTTACCTTATGCCATATTTCAAGTTAAATTTCAAGTGGATTTAAGAGTTTTTTTTAAAAGTTAAATATAGAAAAGATTTAATTTCTGGTAGAATATGCTCCCAAAATAATAAAACTTAAAAAAGGAAAATGCAGAAAGCTCTTCTCACATCTAAAGTTCAAAAGAGGGTATGGTTAGGCATGACAGTACTTCAGCTCCGTGGACTGACAGATGGCCATTTAAATAATTATAAAACTAAGGCAACACTAAAAAAATATTTAGGTCTGATGTAACTGTGAAGAATATGGTGCCTTACTTTTATATTTTTGCTGTAACAAATCACCACAAATTTAGCTGGTTAAAATAACACATATTTATTACCTTACAATTTGGGAGGTTAGAAGTTCGACATAGGTCTTACTGAGCTAAAATCAAGGAGTCCTCAAGGCGGCATTCTTTTCTAAAAACCGTACTGGAGAATCCATTTCCTTGCCTTTTGCACCCTCTAGAGGGCACCCGCATTCCTTGGGCGGTGGCCCTTTCCTCCATCTTCAAAGTCAGCAAAGGCCAATTGAGTCCTCAGGTCACCACGCTCTGACTTCTTCCAGAGTCACATTTCCCTCTGAGTCGTCTTCTGCCTCTCTCTTCCACTTTTTTTTTTTTTTTTTTGCGGTACGCGGGCCTCTCACTGCTGTGGCCTCCCCCGTCGCGGAGCACAGGCTCCGGACGCGCAGGCTCATCGGCCACGG
>NC_041220.1:155093994-155103034 GCF_002837175.3 Physeter macrocephalus | reverse complement strand
ACGTGGGATCCTCGCGGACCTGGGCACGAACCCGTGTGCCCTGCATCGGCAGGCGGACTCTCAACCACTGCGCCACCAGGGAAGCCCCCTCTTCCACTTTTAAGGACCCTTGTCATTACATTGGGCCCACCCAGATAATCCAGGATATTCTCCCTATTTAAGATCAGCAACATTTGTTCCACCTGCAATGTTAATTTCCAAGTTTTCATGTAACCTAACAAAGTACCAGGTTCAGGGGATTAGGACATGGACATCTTTGAGGGGCCATTATTCTGTCTATCACATACGGTTTTCAACAGATGGAGAAAATATATGAAAATCTAACTATGTATTAGGCTGTCGGGATAGTAAGCGAATATTTTCTATGCTATTTTCCAAACGTTTTGTATTGTTATATTACTTCTACAATCTTTTGCAGACAAAACCCTACACAGCACATGCACATCACCACCATCATTTTTCTGGGTATGAAAATACAATTCTGGAGCCTTCCTGTAACCGTGCCACGCAGAGAGGTCAGAGTAGCCCTGGAAGGGAGTTGAGGGGAGTTGAGTGGGTCACCACCGCCTTGAGAGAAGCGGGAAAGTGGGCAGATATTTAAGCATTCACCCTCTTTACGTTTTTGAAAACTAATATTCCAGAGCAGAGTCAAGTAGTATTTCCCTTCAGGGGTATAGAGGGGAGTATTCAAAGGAAGACGGCTCACATTGAGGCACGGGAGTGCAGGTCGGGGATGACAGGCATGATGCTGAATCAACCAGACAGTCAAAGGGGGCAGAGACAGATCTAAAGGCTGCCGTCACCTCCAACAAGTCTGGAACTGGAAAAAGAACTTCTCGTGGCCATCTGACCCTTGCTACTCACAGTTCAAGGTCTGCAGACCCACTGTGCACTTATCACCTGGCATCATATTAAAATGCAGACTCTGAGACAGGAGGTCTGCAATGGGCCTGAGAATCTACAAGGGTCTGCGTTTTTAGCAAACTCCCAGGCGATGCTGATACTGCTGGCCCGTAGAGTCATCCGGGAACTTGCAAGGAATGCAAATATTCACGTCCCATCTCCGACCTACAGGATCAGGAACTCTGGGGGTGAGACCACCAATCTGCTCTTTTACAAGCCCTCCAGGTGAGTCAAGTTGGAGAATCACTGGTGCCCAGGACCTCAAGGCTTCTCTAAAAATCCCACCCCAACCCCCATTCCCACAGCATCTAGAAAGGGATCCTAGGACAGACCACCACTAGGTCACATGACCGAAGTGCGACCACAGAGCAAGAGGGGACAAATGAACCTCTTCCTCTCGTCCTGAGAGTCACTTGCAGGTCGGAGCAGCAGTTTCTGGCAGCAGCTGCCCTCTAAAGCATGCACACACACTGCTGTGTCACTGCAGTGTCGGTTAAAACAGTTGCAAGAGAGCTCAAGTGGGAGAGGGTTGGGCCGTTGCCCACGCACTTCTGCAGAGCATGGGGTGTGTTCATGACACTGTGTCACTTGCGTGAAGCAATCAATCTTGGGTGTTTTAGCTGAAAAGGGCTTGGAGCCATGGATTGATAAGCAGTGGTCCTGCAGCAGGGCCTAACGCCCCAGCAGGGCAGCTGCTCACACTTGAATGTGCATGAATCCTGGGGGATCTTGTAGAAGTGCAGATTCTGCTTCAGCAGGTCTGGAGTGGCGCGTTGCAAATACGCTCCCAGGTGATACTGATCCTGCTGGTCCCTGGATCACATGTGAGTAGCAAGGCACTACGAAACCTCCAATTTCCAGTCTACCTGGCATCCAGAAAGATACCTTGGGATAAGGTGACCAACAGTTCTGTTTTGCTTGGGATTGAGGGGGTTGCCAGGATGCAGGACTTTCAGGGCTAAAACCAGGAAAGCTCTACACAAACCAGGATGACCTGGTTATTCTATTTAGAAGCCGATGTCAGGACTGACACTTATTAGAAAAAAACAATGGAGGGACTCCCCTGGCGGTCCAGTGGTTAAGACTCTGCGCTTCCACTGCAGGGCGCAGGGGTTTGATCCCTGGTCAGGGAACTAAGATGCCCGCATGCCGCACGGTGTGGCCAAAAAGAAAAAAAAAGAAAAAACAATGGAAATCCTTGTCTACTCTACTCCCAACTAATGTCTAATTGATCACAACTTTTCTAACTGAGCCTAAACTTGGCCCCGGGATTCTTCTTTACACTGAATTCCAGCAATCACTACCCATCCATTGGCACTAGCAAAGGAAATGAAACCTATTTCCAACTAAAGTTGGAACTAAGAGTCAAAAGAAAAAAAAAAACCAAAAAACACGCTGCATTGCTTCTTGCTCTCTCCACGGAAATGACAGACACTTTGATGACAATGAGGATAATGATTACAACTCAGCAAAAATTGGTGTGTGTCAGGGAGGTCATTTTTCATATGTGTGGAGCAGTAATTAGAAGTGAGAATAACCCATTCAGATCCCAATGATTAATTATAAACACAGCTTGGTGTAATGGAAAAAACCGTATCTAGGAAAGTTTAGGTTGGGGTCCAAACAAACGACATAACTGCCATGAGCCTGTGTCGCCCTGGGTGAAATGGGAGAACCACACTGACCTTACACTTATGACTAATGTTTGGGTCAAGTGCTGAGCACAGGCTTACATTCAGCAAGCCTGCATTCCATTTCCTTCTTTCCCTTCTTCCTTTACCAGCAGATTCATTCCCCTAGTTACAGACTTATCAAAATGAGCATTCGTGCCAGGAGGAATGAAGCCTGACTGCTGGGTGACAAACACTGCAGACACCCTAGGGAAGAGCAGAGCACAGAGATCCCTGAAGTCAGCCTCTGCAGGGCTGAATCCTGCTTGAACTCAGCTGTTACCATTGCTTTCACTGAGCTCCAAGTCTCAAAAAAGAGCATGGCCTGAAACTTTCTCCAGCCATGTTCACCATCAGCACTGTATCAGTTATCTATTGCTCTCTAACAAATTACCCTAAAACATAGTGTGTTGAAACACCACACATTCATCATCCCATAGGTTTCTGTTGGTGAGGGATCCGGGCACAGCTTAACTAAGTCCTCTGCTTCAGGGTCTCTCACAGGGCTGCGATCAAGGTGTTAAGTCTCATCTGAAGGACGGATGAGGAAGAATCCACTTCCAAGCTCACTCAGGTGGTTGTTGGCAAGATTCACTTCCTCAAGCGTTGTTAGACTAAGAGCCTCAGGTCCTCACGGGCAGTTGACTAGAGGCTATCCTCAGTTCCTTACCATGCTGGCCTCTCCAGTTTGCTTCATCAAAGCCAGCCCATGGGGGCTTCCCTGGTGGCGCAGTGGTTGAGAGTCCTCCTGCCGATGCAGGGGACACGGGTTCGTGCCCCGGTCAGGGAGGATCCCACATGCCGCGGAGCGGCTGGGCCCGTGAGCCGTGGCCGCGGAGCCTGCGCGTCCGGAGCCTGCGCTCCGCAACGGGAGAGGCCACAACAGTGAGAGGCCCGCGTAACACACACACACAAAAAAAGCCAGCCCATGAGTGTGGAGAAAAGGGAACCCTCTTACACTGTTGGGAATGTAAATTGGTGCAGCTACTATGGAAAACAGTACGGAGGTTCCTTAAAAAATTAAAAATAGAACTACCATATGATCCAGCAATCCCACTCCTGGGCATATATCTGGACAAAACTATAATTCAAAAAAATACCTGCAGCCCTATGTTCATAGCAGCACTGTTCACAATAGCCAAGACATCGAAACAACCTAAATGTCCATCGACAGATGAATGAATAAAGAAGATGTGGTATATATACACAATGGAATACTACTCAGCCATAAAAAAGAATGAAATAATGCCATTTGCAGCAACATGGATGGACCTAGAGATTATCATACTAACTGAAGTAAGTCAGAAGGAGAAAGACAAATACCATATGATATCACTTATATGTGGAATCTAAAATATGACACAAATGAACCTATCTATGAAACAGACTCACAGACATAGAGAACAGACTTGTGGTTGCCAAGGGGGAGGGGGATGGGAGAGGGATGGATTGGGAGTTTGGGGTTAGCAGATGCAAACTATTATATAGAGGATGGATAAACAACAATGTCCTACTGTAGAGCACAGGGAACTATATTCAGTATCCTGTGATAAACCGTAATGGAAAAGAATATGAAAAAGAATTTATATACATATGTATAACTGAATCACTTTGTTGTACAGAAGAAATTAACATTGTAAATCAACTATACTTCAATACAATAAAATTTTTTAAAAGCCAGCCCATGAGATGAGTCAGAGAGAGTGTGTGAATATTTTGTCTTTTAAAACCAGAAGAGACATCCAATTACTTTTGCTGTATCCTATTGATTAGAAGCATATGACTAGGTCCAGCCTGCACTCCAGATGAGATTCCACAAGGGCATGAATACTGGAATCATTGGGGCTATCTGAGAGATCACCTCCCACAAGCAGCCCTTACTGAAATCACTGATTTCAAACCAGCACGAGGAATTTTGTGAAGCAACCACAGGATTGTTTCCATCCCTGCTTCTAGAAATGAAAGCACAACAACATTTTCTCCATGGCCCTATTTAAGGAATAAAAATAAAAGATGATGTGTACTTTATTTGTTGCCATGGTGTAGTATCAAGACAATCAGGTTGTTAGGGGGACAACCATAAAAAAGTCACAGTCAATGTCTAGTTTTGGAAAAATTGAGTAAGTTGGCGTTTTGTTCACGGACCATCCATGAAAATTGGTGTCAGAAGAGCTACTCCTCTTAGTTGTTCCATAGTCCTCCCTGACTTCCCAAACTTTACTAAGAACTCAAGTCCTCTGAAAGTGTTCAAAGGTTAACCCTTTCCAGTTCCAAACCTTTCATTTATTGAATAACTTCAAATAACTCATGAATAATGCTCCATATATGTCAAGAGTCAACTATGTAGCTTGAGAATTCCTTCTCCCCATGAGTGTAAAATATTTTAATATTATGGATCATGTCAACCCAAATCCCAGGCACTGAAAATAAAAATAGAGCTGGAAAGGATCTTAGCAGTGATCTGTTTCCTAGTTCTCAATCTTGACTGCATATTTGGAATCACCATGGTGGGGACTTCTTAAAATCCTTATGCCCGGAGCACACCCCAAAACAGTTGTACGAGAATCTCTGGGGATGAGACTCAGGAATCAGGAAGCTCCCCGGCACCAGAGCCAAGGGTTAGAACCACTGCTCTATCCTATAATGGAAAATGGATGTCCAGAGAGGTAAAGTGCCTTTCCTAAGATGACATGGCTAGATAGTAGCAGAACCACCAGCGGTGTGTTTCCTTAAGAGCTGGGAATGATAGACTGAATTCTATGCTGGGTATAATCTGAAGGATTATATATATTTTAAAAGACTTCAATGTCTCTATTAGGCAGCCATTGAAGTCTTTTAAAATATATAGACTCCTGTCCTCACCCCAACAGAGATACTGATTTAAATCTTTATGAAATGCTCCAGGTGATTCTACCATGTAGTCAAGGTTGAGCACTACTGATCTAAAATTTGAGCATATAGCATACAACATATCTGCTCATCTTTCTTAACCACAGACCACAAAGTAGGATGAGACCCCTGCATGTCTAAGGGGCTTTATCAGAATGAAGTCATGACTATAAGTTCTTAATGACTAGAAGGAGAATGTAGAATAGACATAATATATTTAAACTATCCAAAAATTACAGGAATTTTTCTGTGAAGAATGATAAATATGTCCAACAACATGCTTCATTGTTTAAAGCTTCAATACCTGAAGAAAATATAACATTGATCATATAAAAATCAATCCAAGGCATGACATAAGGGAGTTTGTGATACAAATATTACTTTAAATATGAGGTATTCAAAGGTGATGGAAAAAACCAGATATGTTCTTAGGAGCCTTGAGTGAGTCAGTGTGAGCAGGAGTTATTTAGGAGCAAGTGAAGATGTGAAGATGCCCAGATAGGGGTTCAACCAAGGCAAATGTATTAGGTATCTACTGCTACTAACAAATTACCCTAAAAATGAGCAGTTTAAGACAACAAACAGTTACTACCTTGCAGTTTCTGCGGGTAAAAACCTTGGGAGCAACTTAGGGGACTGGTTCTCGTTCAGTCTCTCATGAGACTGCAGTCATGGTATTGGCTGGGCTACAATCATCTGAAAGCCTGAATGGGGCTGAAGGATCTGCTTCCAAAATGGCTCATATGGTGGACAGGTTGATGCTGGCTATTGGCAGGAGGCCTCAGTTCCTTGCTACGTGGACCTGTTCATAGGTTGCTTGGATGCCCTTATGACATGATAGCTGGCTTTCTCCACAGTGAGTGATCCAACTGTGAGCAAGGGGAAAGCCACAATGCTTTTTATGATGTAGTCTCAGAAGTCATGTATTATCACTTCCACCTTACATGATTTATTAGAAGCAAGACATTTAGTCAATGCCACACTTGAGGGGAGAGGAATTAGGCTCTACGTTCTGAAGAACGAGTCAAAGAATTTGTGGACATATTTTAAAACATCACATAAGGCAAGAGAGAACAGACAAAGACTGGAGCAAGCTTGCTGGTAGACCTAAGACAAACTTCATTTCCTGTATAAAGCTGATGACAAGCAAGACAAACTATTCCCCTTTTGACAACTGCCAAGAGGTCCAGCTATAACCCTTTAGAACGGGCTAGAGCAACCTCTGGCAGGAAACGAGGGATTATCTGAGAGTTTTAGGAACACTTTCACTCTACAAATATCTATCCACCTGTTTCCCGAAGGCTGGAATTGTTTTAACACTGAGGCAAAAGCCACATTTGGAGAGAAGAGACAACAAGGAAAATGACAATTGAAATAAACAACAATACAGCTGAAGACAGAAATGTTTACTAACCAATTGGTGGGGAGTCTCAGATCACAGACTTAACCTTGCCATGTAGTGGGAGGATGACCGATTCCAAGAGAATTAGGAGAAAGGACTGTAAAATGTGAAATTAAATGGAGTCACCTATGTCAAGGGGTTTTAAAATGGAGCTGGGAGGCCATTAAGGAGGTGACCCTTATGCACGTCCTCACCAGCGGGAACCATGAACTTCTGAACTGGGCCAAACAACAAATACTCCAAGGACTCTACAAGAACACCTGCAACTTGTCACATTAACGAACTTTTACCTCCCTCTAGTAACAGCCTTAGTATTCAACCATGTTTAGCCAAGACTAGCTTCTGCCTCCAGCTTGAAAATTACAAAATTCTTTGTAATGCAACCCTCTCTTCTTTGCCTTTAAAAGCCCCTGACTTTTACTCCCTAGCAGGACACTGTTTGGGAAGCTACACAAATCTGTGTGCCCCAAATCGCATTCTTTGATCCAAATAAACATTTTTTGCTTGATTATTGCCTCTTAAGTTTAGTTAGGTTGACAGGACACAGAAAGGTTAGGATGAGAGCAAGGAGGACTGGACTTCAATGACCCCACAACTTTGCCCAGGTAGTGCTCCCAGTTGTTCAGTAGTTGATCAGCTACTTCTGTAATTTTGCTTCGCGCTCTATACAATGAGAAGTCTTAAGGCAGACAGCTAAGATCTCATTCTCTGGAGCTCTGAGAGTGCATCTCAGTTCCATTCTTTGCTTGCTGTGTTGTTCAGCAAATCACGTAAACATCCTGCACTTCTCCTTCCTCATTTGAACAATGAGGAGAATAACAGTGCCTACTTTGAAGGTTAGTGGGTGAGTTAAACAAGTGATTATTTTCTCACCATTAGAAAAAACACTTCTTCATAGTATGGCAAGACACTCCAAGACTCAATCTCAATATTTCTGAACATTTGCTCATTAGAAGCAGTAACCAAACTTCTAGAAATCTGCATCCTCAATTGCTACAGTTATTTGTCCTTCCAACCAACCCTCTGTGTGAGGGACCATTTAAGTGAAACTTCTTGTTCACATACATATGTTAAGAGCCAACCCACAATCCTTGGGTAACTCCTGACTACTTAACAGTAGTAAGGTTAATCATTAAATGTCAATAAACGTGTTTTGCTTTTTCTTATATCAGCTTTTACATGCAAAAAATATTTTAAATTACCTTTGATATTTAAAAATAATTACATTTTCCAATTCAAAAACTAGTTCCTCGTAGCTTTTACATTCAATTTACTAATCATATTATTGTATTTATAAATCTACCAAGTTTTAATAATCACTCTTGGGGGATCATTAATTAATGCTTGCTCCCATCACCAGTGCAGTTGATTAGACTCTCTTTAGTATGTTAAACAGCATTTAAATTTTTTTAGACATCTTTTTTGGAGTATAATTGCTTTGCAATGTTATGTTAGTTTCTGCTATATAAGAAAGTGAATCAGCTATATGTATACATATATCCTCATATCCCCTCCCTCTTGCATCTCCCTCCCACCCTCTCTATCCCACCCCTCTAGGTGGACACACAGCACGGAGCTGATCTCCCTGTGCTATGCCGCTGCTTCCCACTAGCTATCTATTTCACATTTGGTAGTGTATTTATGTCAATGTTACTCTCTCTCTTCGTCCCAGCTTCCCCTTCCCCTTCCCCGTGTCCTCAGGTCCATTCTCTATGTCTGTGTCTTTATTCCTGTCCTGCCCCTAGGTTCATCAGAACTGCTTTTTTTTTTTCTAGATTCCATATATATGTGTTAGGATACGGTATTTGTTTTTCTCTTTCTGACTTACTTCACTCTGTATGACAGACTCTAGGTCCACCACCTCACTACAAATAACTCAGTTTCGTTTCTTTTTATGGCTGAGTAATATTCCATTGTATATATGTGCCACATCTTCTTTATCCATTCATCTGTGGATGGACACTTAGGTTGCTTCCACGACCTGGCTATTGTAAATAGTACTGCAATGAACATTGGGGTACATGTCTCTTTTTGAATTATAGTTTTCTCAGGGTATATGCCCAGTAGTGGGATTGCTGGGTCGTATGGTAGTTCTATTTGTAGTTTTTTAAGGAACCTCCATGCTGTTCTCCATGGTGGCTATTATCAATTTACATTCCCACCAACAGTGCAAGAG
>NC_041220.1:155076390-155093927 GCF_002837175.3 Physeter macrocephalus | reverse complement strand
GTTCCCTTTTCTCCACACCCTCTCCAGCATTTATTGTTTCTAGAGTTTTTGATGATGGCCAATCTGACCGGTGTGAGATGATATCTCATTGTCGTTTTGATTTGCATTTCTCTAATGATTAATGATGTTGAGCATTCTTTCATGTGTTTGTTGGCGATCTGTATATCTTCTTTGGAGAAATGTCTATTTAGTTCTTCTGCCCATTTTTGGATTGGGTTGTTTGTTTTTTTGTTATTGAGCTGCATGAGTTGCTTATAAATTTTGGATATTAGTCCTTTGTCAGTTGCTTCGTTTGCAAATATTTTCTCCCATTCTGAGGGTTGTCTTTTGGTCTTGTTTATGGTATCCTTTGCTGTGCAAAAGCTTTTAAGTTTCATTAGGTCCCATTTGTTTATTTTTGTTTTTATTTCCATTTCTCTAGGAGATGGGTCAAAAAGGATCTTGCTGTGATTTATGTCATAGAGTGTTCTGCCTATGTTTTCCTCTAAGAGTTTTACAGTGCCCCATCTTACATTTAGGTCTTTAATCAATCTTGAGTTTATTTTTCTGTATGGTGTTAGGAAGTGTTCTAATTTCATTCTTTTACATGTAGCTGTCCAGTTTTCCCAGCACCACTTATTGAAGAGGCTGTCTTTTCTCCACTGTATATTCTTGCCTCCTTTATCAAAGATAAGGTGACCGTCCGTATGTGTGTGGGTTTATCTCTGGGCTTCCTATCCTGTTCCACTGATCTCTATTTCTGTTTTTGTGCCAGCATTTAAAGTTTTAATATATTCTATTTCTTTTTTACATGCTTCAATTGTGTGAGTAACAAACCTTCACAAGTACTTAAGTAATGTTTATAAATCTAATGAATTAAATTTGTAAATATGTTAATAAACCTAAGTTTTCCTGAATTTTCTAATACTGTTACTGAATGCAAGTTGGTGTGCCAGATGCACAGTGAGACCAAACAAACCAAAATGTTGGAGTTTGGAGCAGAGAAGGTTTTATTGCAGGGCCAAGCAAGGAGAATAGGTGGCTCATGCTCAAAAACCCCCAGCTCCCTGATGATTTTCAGGGAGAAGTTTTATAGGCGAAATTTGGGGTGAGGGCTGCAGGGCATGTGACTTTCTTCTGATTGGTTGGTGGTGAGGTAACAGGGCAGTGCTCCAGGAATCTTGGATTTAGCCAGAAGTTACCATCGTCCACCTGTGTGAGTTCCCACAGAAGAACTGAAAGATACAGTTATGTAATATTCGTTGAGGAGGAGCAAGGACTCTGCCCCAAGGCTGCACTTTTCTTTCTTTCTTCCTTTCTTCCTTCCTTCCTTTCTTCCTTTCTTTCTTTCTTTCTTTCTTTCTTTCTTTCTTTCTTTCTTCTTTCCTTTCCCTTCCCTTTCCTTCCTTCCTTCCTTCCTTCCTTCCTTTCCTTCTTTCTTTCACCCATTTATTAACTCACAGTTCCGTAGGTCACAGTCTGGGTAAACTTGATTGGGTTCTCTGCTCGGGTTCTGACAAGGCCAGAATCCAACTGTTGACTAGGCTGGGCTCTTTTCAGGAGGCTCTGGGGAAAACTATATGCTTTCAAGCTCATTCTTATTGTTAGCAGAACTCAGTTCTCTGTGGTTGTAGGACTGAGGCCCTGTTTCTTTGCTGGCTATTGGAAGGGGATTGATCTCATCTCCTAGAGGCTGCTCTTAGGTCCTTTCCATGTGGCTCCCTACTCTCTGACTTCCTCTTCTGCTGCTCTACTGTTTCTTGACTGTTCCTCCTTTGTTTCTTCATTCCCTCCCTTCCCTGATTAGCAACTGTTCCAGTCTGCCCTTTGGAACTCAGGGAAGGTCAAGGAGGCTGAAGCCTCTTTCCTGCAAATAAGAAATGGGGGTGGGGAGGAGGACACGGAAAGAATCTGTACCAGGGAGGTCCCCACAGGGTCCTGCTCCATTTCAATATTGCTTATAAACTTCATAAGATTTCAAGCTAAAATCACAAGTTTAAATCAATAATTCAAATACATATTTTGAATTGGTATCACAAAGCTGATTGGTTATTTTAATAGGGTAAATTCTCTCCAATGTTAAAAACACCTTAAATAGCAAATAGGTATAGGTTATTCTTAACCACAAAAATATTAATGCTATAGTTTTGATTCTCTTAAAATTTTTTTCTAAATTCTAACTTTTCCTTGGATTAAAGGATGTCTATCCACTAAGGAAACATAACTGTTTCCTTAAGCATTAAGCATCTTAATGTTTTCACTCAAGCAATTATGGCGTCCTCCAAGAATATTGGGTTACCTCTCTGGGTGATGTTTAGGCTTGTCTTCTAGTTGCCTGAAAAGAGGCCCATGCCTCAGACCCTGTGAATAGATGCTCATACACAACCCTCAAGTGACACACTGAAGGCTCTTTATAGCTGACACATTAATGCTTTCCACATGGGGTGCTCTCACAGCTCAATTCCATGGAATCTGGATCTTCAGTTCACCAATGAAAGCCTGGAACCTCTTCCCCAAATCTAAATGATGAGGTTTTGAATATATTTGGCTGATAAAGATACTGAATACTTTCTCCTCCAGCTCCAGAGGCCTGAGTGAACCCTACAGTCTTTTCATATCCTGACTATCTAGTAAAGTCACAGTACCATAGTTATTAAAATAACTTGTAAATGGATTGTGAGGGCAAATACAGAAGCAGGAGGAAGGGTTAGGAAAGTATCTCAGTGGTCCACAGGAGACATGATAGTGGCCAGGACCAGAGAGATGTAACCGAGCAGGAGGCTATGGGGCCTTCCCAGGACAGACCCTCCCCACATGTCCTTGGCCTGCCTCTTCTCTGTTGAAAAGCTGTAGTCTCCCAGGCCTCCCCTGACTCATAAAAGCCTGGCTCAAAAATTAATGATTGTATTGCTTTTGGAAAATTGGGCTTTATTATAAAATATTTTTGTTCCAAATGACTTACTAGTCAAGAATCTGCTAAATATTATCGTGATGGTTAAATTTGATGTGTCAACTTATCTAGGTTATGGTTGGTTGGTTGATCAAATACTAGTCTAGTTAAGGTATTTTGTAGATGTGATTAACATCTATGATCAGTTGTCTTTAAGTAAAGGGAATTACTCTCCATAATGTGGGTGGGCCTTATCCAATCAGTTGAAGGCTTTAAAAGCAATAACTGAGGTTTCCCCGAGAAGGAGGAATTCTGCCTTAAGACTGTAACAGAGAAGTTTTGCCCGAGTTTCTAGCTTGCTGGCCTACCCTACACACCCAACTACCGTCTGAGTTGCCAGCCTGCCAGCCTCCCCCTACAGATTTCAGAGTTGGCAGCCCCACAATCACATGGGCCAATTCCTTAAAATAAATCTCTTCAATGTATGTTATATAGGTATATATGTTATATAGGTATGTATGTATAATGTACATACACACACATACGTATACATATACATATATCCTATTGGGTCTGTTTCTCTAGAGTTAGAGACACCGATACAGTTAATTATTCACATATTTCATGTAGATAAAAATTAATAAGAAAACTACATTTAATGATCAAGAAATGATCCTTGGGGCTCCTGTAATTATGTATACTACCTCAGGTAAACCAGAGGTGTTCCAAACTTTTGATGAATGGAAGAAAGAGGAAGGGAGGGAGGAATTTCCATTTGCAAACTGAACTGTTCTTGAGTTTCGGCTTGGAAATAGAGATGAAGGTTGTACCAGTTGGCCTTGCTGCTGATAAAGACCATCCTCAGTACCTCTTGGAGGGCTCACCATGTGCCACTCATAAAAGAAAGGGGATGATGAGTTGTTCTGCATAGAAGCTGAGGAAAGAGATTTCTAGAGACAATATGGCATTGATAAGAAATTATTTCAAATTGTGAAATGCATCTGTGTTAAAGAAAAGTACGGAAAAACCTGCACATTCTTTTGTCAGCAGAACTGAATTCAGCTAGATAATCTTTCCCATATTATTACAAAGCGAGTTTTACATTAATTAGCAAGCTCTCCCAATAGAATGAAAGGCAGCTGATTTTCTAAATCACTTGCTTACTAATACATGATTGCAATTTAATAGGCCACTATGAATAACTTATTTTTAGGACATATGTTTTGCATGCTATTATTTTCACAAAGAGAGGTTTTGTCATATAAGTTGTTTTTCATATCCCTGACAGATTTGTATATAAGTAGAAAATGATATAAATACCTTCAGAGGATCATAGGCCTAAATGTAAAGGCAAAAACCATAATATTTCTTGAGGAAATCACAGGAAAATATCTTCTTGACCTTGAAGTAAGCCAAGATGTCTTTAAACAGGACCCAAAAGGCACTAACCATAAAATAAAAAGTGATAAACCACACTTCATCAAAATTAAAAATTTCTGCTCACCAAAGTACACCATCAAGAAAACCCACAGACTATGATCAGAGTTGCAATAATCCATGACAAAGTACACAAATCCAGATGCTAAAAAGAACCGCTACAAATCAATAATAAAAAGACAACTAAAATTTTTAAACGGGACTTGAAAATACACTTTGCAAAAGAAGATTATAGATGACCAATAAGCACCTGAAAAGATACTCAGCATCACCAGTCATCAGGAAATGCAAATTAAAACCACGATGAGATACTACGATACATACTATAAACCTAGTAAGATAGTTTAAATGAAAAGATTAGCACGAACAAGTGGTAGCTAGGGTATGGAGCAACAGGAATTCTCAGACATTGTTGGCGGGGGTATAAAATGGTATGATATAGTTTGAAAAGAGTCTGACACTTTCTTATATAGTTTCCATATTCTTAGTCCTGGTATTAGACTCCTAGGTAGTTACCCAGGGGAAATGAAAACATATGTCTACAGAAAGACTTGTATGTAAATGTTCATAGGAACTTGATTCATAGCAGACAAGAACTGGAAACACCCAAATTTCCATCAACAAGTGAGTGGATAATCAAATTGTGATGTTCTATTACTCAGCAATAAAAAGGAAGGAAGTACTGATACATGCAACAACATGAATGACTCTCAAAATCAGTATGTTGAGTGAATGAAGTCAGATGGAGAAAGAGTACATATTGCATGGTTCTATTTATATCCATTTCTAGAACAAGCAAAACACCTATAGTGAAAAATTCAAATAGTAGTGGCTTGGGGTTGGGAGTGGAAGAGGTAGAGGGAGTTTTGACTGGAAAGGGACATGAGGGAACTTTCTGGGGAAATAGAAATGTTCCATATCTTGACTGAGGCGATGGGTACACGGATGTATTCCTCTGTTAAAACTCCCTGAACTGCGCACTTAAGATCTTTGCATTTTACTGCCTATATGTTATGCCTCAACAGAATTTTCTTCTTCATGGGTAATATACATTGCTGTTTCCCTGCTTTCCCCATTCATAAGAAAATTTCCAGATCTCTACACGACAGTCAAGATTTTAGAAGGTAAGTTAGATTGTTTTCAAAAGCTCCAAATAGAGCAATAGCCTAAGAAATTACAGCAATTATTCTAACATGGTTTTTACTGATGTTTAGCTTCTATAGAAGAGGCAGAATGAAATGATAATAATTGAATCCTTTGCTCTATGATTCTGTGGGCCATAACATCATGGACGGTATGCAGGCACGAGGTCACATAAGGAAGAGCAAATAGCATCCCTCCTTTGCAGCTCACCTGCCCTCATCAATGTGCCACTGGCTCCGTACGTCATGGCATCTTATGTCTGTGTTCTATTGTGACAGCTGTGGGGCTCTCGGGAGTCTGCGGCGGGGCTCTGTGTCCAGGCGGCCGTGGTCCCCTCTGAAAATGTTGTTGGCTCTGTGGCTACCTAGGCCTCCTCAGTGACCCCCTCAGGCAATCCGAGCAAGCCTTCTAGTCTTCCAGCAGCACATGGGTGCTCGCTATCACTTAAAAAAGACTCATATTTTCAGTCCCCTCTCCTTGCAACTATGGCGTATGTCTATGAAATGGGACTGGAGGACAATTCGAGAGCATGCAAGGGGCTATTTTCACAATGGTTTCTCCATTCTGCCTTGCCCCAAACCTCTGATTTTATCCCCACTGGGCTCTGAACTGTGAAGTCTTGACCTCTGCCTAGTTCACCTCTGAGCCTTTGGCCCTGCTGTTTGAGGGGAACTTCAAGGAGTCTGACTCTCAGCTGCTTCCCTATGGGCTTGGACCTTAACAGACCACCTGGCTTTCAGCAACCCATGTTCCTGCAGATTCCAAATCCTGGTCCAGGTACAGGGCCAACCACAGATCCAGGTAAGGGGCCATCACTTCACTATCACTGGTCACTCTGAATGGAGGTTGAGAAATGGTTGCAAGTGGTAATCTGTTGATGAGGAAGCTTCTATGTGAGAACAGTTTAAAGAACTCAAAGATTAGCAGGTTTACATTATCCCAAATTTACCAATCAGTTTTCCCTATTTTGTAAATGTAGCTGAAAAAATTCCTGCCTTATGTAAAACTTTGGGCAAGCAGTTCAAATTGCAATTTTGATATATTGAAATCTTTTTCTCAGTTTGGTGTTTTGAGGTATACATCTGAATGGGAATTTTCTTTAAAATGCCGTAATGATGCATACACATTTCCAAATTTATGGGATACTCATACATTTTCATACATAAAGGACTGGATTGAGAAAATGACGAGTTTTTCTGTTATCTGAGAAAAGTATTTTCTTTCAGATCCATGTATTGACCCTGAGAGAACTTACTGTCTAAAAGAGGCTTTGTTGTGGTCTTCCTCCCAGCTATCTGAGTGTAGGAACTAACTTTAGTTTATAGCAAAACCCAAGTAGCACATCTTTATGGACTGAAATGAAGAGTTTCTGCAAAATTAAGTATGCATCACACTTGAAAACACTGAGGTCAAAGAGAAACTTAGACCCTCTAAGGAAACTCTTTTGTCCTAGGCTGAAATGCAACAGACTGAAGTTCAATTTAGAAGGCTGGAACTATCATCTATTATTTTTTACCCTGGCCACCGCACTGTTAAAATGGAAGATGTGGCTAATCAATTACAGCAGCTGAGGTGGAATATTGCATAGCTTGTAATCTTTGAAGCTTAAAAGAAAATCCGTTTACAAAAATTCGGAGATACATCAAAATGACAAGGGGAATAAAAGTGCCATCATTTTCAGTTAACACCAGCCAGAGTTTTAGAAAGCTATAACATCCTCATTCCTCTTTTTCTTTACCTCTTCTAACATCGTCCAATTTGATCATCACCATGTCGTGGAAACAGAATTGATGGGATGCTTACAAAACAGATGTTTTCAAGGGATGCTAATAATATATTTAAACTGAAGATCTACCTTTCCAAGAGGACATAAATTACAAGTGACAGAATACAAGGTACACAAGGATGCATTAAAATGTATACCACAGAGCAGACAAAATCACAGCAGATATTGTCTAGTCGGTATTTATTGAACCCTCACTATGTGATAGAAAGTTCCCAAATTTCTCCTGAAGAATTAATAATCTTTCACTCTGTCAAAGTATGGACTATCCATTTAGAAGATGACTCAAAAAGCAAAGTATAATAATTCACCGTACTCAGAACCAACAGGGGAAGAAGCAATAATATTCAGGATACTATCGTCTTATGACTAAATGAAGGAAGAATCATACATGTGAGTGTGTATATATGTATATATATACTCATACACAAACATCATAATGATAAAGTGCTTTTCCTTAACTTCATCACAACTGAAATACGCTTGTGCCTTCTGATGGCGAGTGTTTTCCAAAGGGAACTCTTATTAGTGGTAGGGAGGTCCGATTGTTGTTGATACTTTGTTCTTCCTGTTTCTTTCTTTGCTTCTCTGCCTGAACGTAACTTTCTCCTACCAAATACAGATTTTTTTACCTCTGACTTCACCCAGCACATAGCAGTGAGACTATTCTGGTAGCGCATCCTCAGTTTCTCTATCACCACTCTCTAAGTCAGTGGTTCTCCACCAGGGGTGACTCTGCTCCCCTGGGGTCTTGGGCAATGTCTGGACATATTTTGGATTGACACATCTGGGGAAGGGATGCTACTGGCAACCAGTTGTTGGAGGCCAGGAATGCTGCTAAATGTCCAACAATGCATAAGCCAGCACCCCCATGACAAAGAATGATCCAATCCAAAATGTCACTCATGCTGAGACTGAGAAATCCTGCTCCACAGTTAGGTATAACCAGGCCTACTACGTGACTGGTTCACTGCTAAGCAATTTTATTTTAGGGTTTCAGATGCAGAAGGTTAAATTAATCAAACTCCCTGGTTTGCAGCACATTTTCATCATTGGACTCTACAAGGCCTGATTTTCTTTTATTTATTCCCTATCCCCATTCCCCCACTCTACCACTCTAGTGTATTGGATGTGTATCTTTTATTTGTATATGACCTTGTACAGCATTTAGGGGTGTGTTTGTGTACATGTATTTGATGTTTCATGCATGGCATTGGGCTCTAAACCCACAGCATTCTCTTTGACTTTTTTTTCACACAGCACCGTTTTCAAGATCTACCCACGTTGCTGTGTGCGAATCCAGTATGTAGGCTCCTCCTCATTGCTAAGAGATATTCCAGAGTATGCTTTCACCACAGTTGACTAATAACCTCCCACACTCCCACCACTATAAACGTCATGATGAATACCTTCATAAATGTTCCTTCTGTATGTGTGAGAATTTCCCTGAGATATATATCCAGGAGAGAGGCTACTCAGTGCTATTTCAGATATTATCACAAATGGTCTTCCAAGCAATGCTGTGAGATAATAGGCATCATTGTTTTCTACTGTAGAGAAGGAACAACAGAAATGTCCAGGGATTACATAAATTGCCCAAGGTTACTCAGTGAACCTCTATTTTCTGAAGCTCACACCTTACTTTCTCCTTAGAAGCCTCCAGATGTAGAAGAGAATGAAGTGCAGAGCAGAAGCGGCACTGACAGAAGGGTGACGTGGAAGGACAAGCATGAGTCTGTACTCACAAAATACTCTAGAATCTTCTACCCTTCCCCAGATGACATTTCTTCCTCGCCAGCCTCTTATTCCCAGGATCCTCAGGAGAAAACCTCACAGGGACAACTGAGCCCATCACAGGGAGGATGAGGAGGACCTGATGGCCTGAGTTTCAAGCCAAAGGACACCTCGCAAAAAAACCCCCAAACCTCTCCTGCTGTTGCAATGTCCTCCCCATTCATTCTTTCATTCATTTTCAATATTAATCAATCATCATTTCCACTTATGTTCCAGTTGAATCATGTTTCGAGAAGTCAAAACTGGATTTGGCTGTGACTCTTTGGACCAGGTAGGCATAATGAAAGGAGGAGGAGGCTGGTGAAACAGGCCAGGCTCGGGATCCAGATTCCCAGGCCTGGGTCCAAGTGTTATTGAACCACTGAGCAATTGTGAGCAGCTCAGCTTCTCTGAGTCTCACCGAACTGCCCTGGGAAAGAGGTGAGGTTTAAGATTTTGTTCCAGTGCACCTTCAGGGTCAGTGAGGGTCCCTCAAGAGCCCTTCGGAATGGCAGAGTGTTTGGGAATGAGAGCTCCAGCACTCGCCCACTTCGACCAATTTTATACACAGTCGTCCCTCGGTATCCACAGGGGATTGGTTCCAAGACCCTCCTTGGATACCAAAATCTGAGGATGCTCAAGTCCCTTACATAAAATGGTATGGTATCTGCCTATAACCTACACACATACTCCTGTGTACCTACTTAAAATCAGCTCTAGATTACTTATAATACCTAACGCGATGTAAATGCTAGGTAAATGGTATAAATACAATGTAATGTAAATAGCTGTCAATGCGTGGCAAATTCAAGTTTTCCTTTTGGGAACTTTTTGGACATTATTTTTCCAAATATTTTCAACCCATGGTTGGTTGAATTCGCTGACGCAGAACCAAGGATGTGGAGGGCCAGCTGTACTGACGTTGCATATAATAACGCATCTTTTTACCACAAAGGGTTCCAGCACTAATAAAAGATTTTGAAAAACGACGGATCACAGTGACTTTCAAACTCTGCTCAGTGCCAGATACTCTCTGCTTCTATAACAAATCCCCCTTCTCTTGACCCCAAAGCTCTGGCTTCCCTTAACTTCCCCTTCTCCTAGAAAGCAAAGAAACTGAAGGAAGAATCGTGTTAGAGGGGCCAGGCAACATTCTCCATTAGACACAATAAGCCTGGGATCCAGGGCCCACAGTATGTCTAGGGGCCCACACAAATTATTTGCATTTTCATTTCTTTTAAAATCACAAGAGGGGACTTCCCTGTTGGCACAGTGGATAAGACTCTGCACTCCCAATGCAGGGGGCCCAGATTCAATCCCTGGTCAGGGAACTAGATCCTACATGCATGCTGCAACTAAGAGTTCACATGCCACAACTAAGGAGACTGTGTGCCGCAACTAAGGACCCCGCATGTCACAACTAAGGAGCCCCCATGCTGCAACTAAGGAGCCGGTGAGCCACAACTAAGGAGTCCTTGAGTTGCAACTAAGACCCAGTGCAACCAAATAAATAAATAAATAAATATTTTTTAAAAAAATCAGAAGGAAAAAGTATAATAATAACATATATATAAAAATGACTCCAGCCTGGATTAGATTTGTCTTTACGCCAAAACAGTAGTAAATAGTAGTAGTAATAAATAGTATTAAAAGATAATTTTTAATACTTTTTGGTGGAAGATGGGGCCCACAAAGGCATCATGGGCCCTGGCAGTGGGACATACATGACCTCTGGGAGGCAGATCTGGGTTCAGATGCCTGCCTTTCCCTTCTTGGCTGCCTGTTATTTATCTGAGTGTCTCAGGCTTTTGTCAGCTCAATGGGGACCCAGACCCCCCCGAGTTGTTGTTGGGAGGCGTAAGTGAGGACGTGCGGGAAGCTCTGGCCCGCAGGAGCTACACCTGCGCCTTAAGTGAGGACATGCGCAGGAGTTACATCCGAGCCCGTCCTCCTCCTCACGCACCCTCTTGGCACAAGCCCCCAGCCAGATCACACAGGCACATGTTTCAGGAAGCACTTGGCCAAGATTCGCTCCTTGACCTCGCCTCTAAATTTCTAAAATCTCCTGCCAGATAATTCAGCCCTGCTTTGTTCTCTCTGTGAGGGATTAAACAGAAATCATAGAATGGTCTTAGAATTAACCCCTGCTTCTCCGTGGAAAAAAATCCCAGTTTTGACAGAAATAAGTTGATGTAAACGCAGGAGCCACGGCCTGGACCTCACCCTTTCTCATTTTTATCCCCCAGAGCTGAGAAGTAGCCAGACCTGACAATAGAAATAGAAATGAACAGAATGTATGGCTTGATTGACATGAAAGATCTGTCCCTGGAAAGGTGCGCCTTTCAGAAACACATGAAAACTTTTAAACTTCGAGGTGAGTATTTGCTGTTTTAATTTAAAAATAAGAATATAACATTAGCAAAACCACTCCAAGTTAAGAGCACACTAAAAATCAAGTGGAACTGATGGGATGCTTTAAAGCCATGGAGGTAGAATGAAGAACTCTGTGCCTGAAAGTGAACTAGAATTCATTTTGGGAACTGTGCACAATATGTGTGTGTGTGTATTTGTGTGTGTGTGTGTGTGTGTGTGTAGAGAGAGATAATAGTCATGTGCACACACACACACACACACACACACACACACACACACACAACTAGTTAAAAGGAAATTAGGGTACAAGAGTGACCCAGGAGCCCACCTCCAAACCCCAGCTGGATCACCTGGACTGAAACCAGGCTGGGATCACGTGTCATGTGAGAAAGATGCTTCCACCCCTTCCCCAGTGAAAGGGGCCTCACCTGAACACACCTTGCCCTAGGCCCATTGGCTTCCTTCCTGAGACAGAAAGGGCCATAAGTTCCCATGGACTCCAAAGGCCTTGGGTCTTGGGTAGCTGGCATTTATGGACAAGTCTTGCAAACAACTGGCACCCAAATCTAGACTTCTGAGTGCCAACCTTTGGATTATTCCACCTCTGACATGGGTGTTCTCATGCTCTCTTATGAGAATGAAAACTCACGAGGGGCAAGGTGACTTTACTAGGACATAGACCTTTGATGCATATACAGCAAAAAGCCTCTTTTCTGTTGGGAGGATGGGGTGCCGGTGCCTCTTGTCTCTCGCCAACACTGGCTTGATAAATCTGCCTTTTCCCTATAGGACGTACTCCATATCCCATACTATGTGACATCCAGTTAATCCCAAATCCTGATGAATGACCCGTTGGCAGACAAAGGAGCCACCCACATGACAGATGTAGGCTGAAATATTGGTGCTGATCTTGTCTGAGTGGTGGGGCCATAGGCAATGGACATTTTCTTCTTTGTACTTTTCTGACTTTGTCAATTTTCTACCTTACCCTTAGAATGAAGGAGGGCGTAGCTACTATCTCAAATGAACATGAAATCAGGCACATGGCAGCTCCTCAAAAGAAACAAAGTTACTTGGTGATGTGGTCTGGAATTAACTACTGGTTCCTTTAATGATGTAATCTATGAGATATTGATTTTCAAGGAAATCTAACCTTTGCTCTCATTTTCTCACCCTAAATGTTGCTGAAAGAGAAACTAGTCTTTGTCTCTTTAGCTTAGAGGATAACAGTCTCTGTTACAAAATATTCTTTCTTAGAAAATGTCTTGTTACATCTTTACAAGGTTGCCTTCCCTCCAGGACACTCAGGAAAAGCTATTCTTGCGAGAAATAATAATCAAGCTAAATAAAATATGGCCTAAAAAAGGATTTACACTTGCATTCATTAGAATGGAACATGGCAGTAGATGAATCAGTCACCTCAATTAATTCATTGTCCTAACAAGGGTGGTTATCTGGCTTCACAGCCTACAGGAAAGAAAAGAAGGGAAACAGGAAAGGGATGGAGAGAGAAGGGTCAGAGATGTAGTTGGTGAGCAGACACAAATAAACGCCTGCCTGACTCAGAGGGTAAAGAAGAAGAGGTGTCAAAAGATATTTTCAAAGCAGATATAAAAAATTTCACGCAAAATTTGTGAGGTGCTATTGAACCCAAATTAAGAAATTGAGTTTATTTTGTTTTATGAACAGCACCTGGCACATGGCAGGCATTTGTTTCATGGATACTGAAAGGATAAATAACACAGATCCCTGACAGGAATGCAGTGAAATGGCCACACAGACTTTGCTGGTGCCAGTAGAAATTCTATTTTCTTTTTGGCGAGTCATTTAGAAAAATGCACCAGGTCTTAAAAATGCTATACCTAGGGATTTGGAAATTATATTTTTAGGAATCTGACCTAACAAAATAATCTTAAAGTCGTAAAGAGCCTTATGCAAGAGTATTTCTAATTGATAGGCTATTGGCAGTAACACTGGAAACAAGTCAAATTTCCAACAAAGTGGAATGGCTAAATAAACTCAGTGGAATATTACAGAACCAGTATCGCAGGATGTTCAGGACAACCTGTAAAAATATAAAAAAATGCTCTAAATTCTTTAAATTTATCTATCAATCAATCAATTTATCTATCTACGAATATATGTATACATATGTGTGCCTTTATATATATGTGTGTGTGTACAAAGTCATATATATGGTATGATTATACTTCTGAGTTAAAAGAATAACTATTATTTCCTATACCAACAGTATCACAGAGTAATCAAATAGTCGTTGAAGGAAAGTTTCACTTTATGGAAGTATTCCAGCTAATAAATGAAGACTGAATGAAAGGATTAGAATAACACTGAATTAGTTACCTTTGCCGAGTAACGAATTACCCCAGGACGTAGAGGCCGAAAACAACATGTTTCTATGGGTCAAGAATTCAGGCTGAGCTAGGGGTTCTGGCTCAGAATATTTCAGGAGCTGCCATCAAGATGCCATCTGAAGACTTGACTTCCAAGCTCACTCATGGGGCTATTGTCAGGAAGCATCAGTTCATTTCCACATGGTCCTCCTGACATGACTGCTGGCTTTGCTCAGAGCAAGTGGCCCTGAGAAAGAGGGGTAGAAGCTACACTGCCTTTTATGACCTCAACTTGCAAGTAACATAACGTCACTTCTCTCATATTCTATAGGTCATGTCCACCAACTGTGATACAGTCCAGAAGGACATCACACAAGGGCATGCATACGAGGAGGCAGGGAGCACTGGGGGCCGTCTTAGAGGCTGCCTACCATGAACATCATTTTTCAACCCCAATGAATTAATAGATCTATGCTATAATCATCAATGGCTGCTGACATCACAAGAGAGACAAGACCAGATATGAAAGACTACTTAAGTAACAACAGCAGCTATGAAGTAGTCTGGTCAAAAAATTTGAACTTGAATCTGATTAAGCCTCTGGTCCCATCTACTAATGTACAGAAACTAGAGGGGCCAAAGGAACATGTTAAACAATACCATGTAAATGCAATTAGCAAAACCAGACTGTGAGAAATTTTACAAGACAAAGAACTAATATCTTAAAAAAATAAATGTTTTGAGGATTAAAAATAAAAGATAGGGAGGAAGGGAGAAAACCTACAGAAAGAGACTAAAGGACATATCAACAATTACAATGTTTGAACATTATCTCAATCCTGATCTGAACAAATAAATTATGAAAAAGAAGACTAAGCATATAAATATAAGTAAAGGAGAAACTTTAAAGTAGACAAATACAAAATACAACATCCTGAAATCATTCATTTTAAAGGGAAAGATAATTCTACACACCCAATATGTGTTTTCTTAAAAAAAAACATTATAAACTTATGGTTACCAAAGGGGAAAGATGGGGGGGTGATAAATGAGGAGTTTGGGATTAACATATACACACTACTGTATATAAAATAGATAATCAACAAGGACCTACTGTATAGCACAGGGAACTCTACTCAATATTCTGTAATAACTTATATGGGAAAAGAATCTGAAAAGGAATGAATATATGTAGACGTATAACTGAACCAACCACTTTGCTGTACCCCTGAAACTAACTCAACAGTGTAAATCAACTATACCCCAATATAAAATAAAAATTAAATTGAAAAAAAGAAAACATTATAGTAACAACACTTATTTATCCAATCAGGTAACAAATGCTTATGAAGCACCTAATATGACCAAGGCAGTAATTATCCTGGACCAGAATAGAAAAGGTCATTATTATGCTTGATACCTGGTGGAGAAGGCAGCAAAATGCAAGCAGCATTTCTGAAAATTGTTGTAAAAATGATTGAGTCGAATAATCTGAAATTTGACTTGGGTAGAAGACATCAAATAAATTCTCTTATCTTCTTTGCTGTGTTTAATTTTATAACAGATGTTGTTAAAACACATCACCATTTTACCTTAATGATTAATATGCCTGCCCTAACTCAAGCTTTTAGTGTCAAAGTAGATCTGTTTACTTTCTTGTGGTGTGATTAGATATTCTTATTTCCATAGCATTATTTAGATTGAGATATGATTCACATATCATAAAATTCACCTGTTTAAAGTGTACAGTTCTGCAGTTTTTAGTATATTCACAAAGTTATACAACTATGACCACTATCAATTCTAGAACAATTCCATCACCCCCATAAAGAAATCCCATACCCATTAGCATTCCCTTGCCAGAGCCCAACCCTCTTACCTGTGGCCCCCTCCTCACCCTAGGCAACTATTAATCTATTTTCCGTCTCTGTGGGTTTACCTATTCTGTATATTTCATATAAATTAAATCACATAATCTATATGTTCTTTTGTGACTGGCTTCTTTCACAGAGTATAATGCTTTCAAGGTTCATCATGTTGTAGCATGTATCAGTACTTTGTTCCTTTTTATGGCCAAATAATACTCCATTGTCTGGATAGACCACATCTGTTCATCTCTTTTTGATGGACATTTGCATTGTTTCGACTTTGGGGCTATTATGAATAATGCTGCTATGAACATTTGGGCACAAGTTTTTTGTGTGGACATATGTTTTTAATTCTCTTGGGTAGATACTTAGAAGTAGATTTGCTGGGTCATGTGGTAACTCTTTAACTTTTTGAGTAATTGCCCACACTTATATCTTCCCCATGTCTAATACACTCAAGGTCTTATTGGACTGGCTTGCCTTGTTCACGTGTTCCTCCTCAACCAATCACCATGGTGGCCAAGGGTCTGTGAGGAGCTGACTGGCCAGTCTACGTCCTGCGCCCAACTTTGGAGCTGGAAAGGAAGCCACCCACCTCATACACAAGCCACGGGGACTGGGAGTGAGGAAGGGGGGTGGTCCCCACAGGAAATGTGAGAAAGGGGGAACAAAGAAGGGAGCAAGAAGCAAAAATGCGTGCCATGCTGGCTTTCTATGTGTACAGATTTAGCTGACCCAAACTAATCATGAACTGAGAACAAGACATAATCTACTATGATCTTTCTGCCTCTATCTGGCACTTTGTACAATAGCTTGCATGTAGTCAAAATCATTTTTAATACTTTCAAAATCATTCCCGAAGCAACAAATCTCATTCTGAGGAATTTGTAAAACAAGAAATACAGAAATACAAAAAAGCAAATAAAAGTCTCACTACTCTGAGCAACCAGGGTTAAAATTTTAGAGATTTAAAAATTTTTTTCTACACATATGCAAATATACAAATATGTGTACAGACAAAATATTTATTGACTAACTAGAACATTTCAATTTGACTGGCTCTCAAGTTATACCTAACTTATTATTTTCGAAAAGTCTGGTTTTCTGCCGTAAGGTTAACATTTAAATGCCAGACCTCACTCCATTTCTTGAATTATGTTGACATAATAGCTGTTATTACCTATTACCTGTTTATACATTATTTTGTCCAACATTTTAAAATGCTTCCATTTGTCAAGGTACTTTTACCTGATGTGATATCTGGAATTTACATCAAAAAAGTCTGTCATCAGTACAAGAAGTGGATAAAAGTATGGATAAAACAGATAATGGTTGAAGCTGATGATCATACCTGGGGGCTCAATATTCTACTGGCTGAACTTTTGTATATGTTCAACATTTCTCAAATAAAACATTTAAAAATAAACATATTTTATACATTACTTTCATAGATCTAAGCCAAATTCTTTAAAAGTACTGAATTTGTAATTTTCATTTGAGCTGAAAAATCATTACACTATCCTTTTCTGTTATAAAACATAAAATATATATTATTGGACAAATTTTCCCTTCTTTCTTTGTTCAAGAGGTACCATGAGTGAAAATACAAACAAAAATAAACAAATGGGACCTAACTGAACTTAAAAGCTTTTACACAGCAAAGGAAACCATAAACAAGACGAAAAGACAACCCTCAGAATGGGAGAAAATATTTGCAAACGAAGCAACTGACAAAGGATTAATCTCCAAAAATATATAAACAGCTCATGCAGCTCAATATAAAAAAAAAACCAAACAAACAACCCAATCAAAAAATGGGCAGAAATAGGCATTTCTCCAAAGAAGACATACAGATGGCCAAGAAGCACATGAAAAGCTGCTCAGCATCACTAATTATTAGAGAAATGCAAATCAAAACTACAATGAGGTATCACCTCACA
>NC_041220.1:154980720-155076309 GCF_002837175.3 Physeter macrocephalus | reverse complement strand
CACTCTTGGTGGGAATGTAAATTGATACAGCCACTATGGAGAACAGTATGGAGGTTCCTTAATAAACTAAAAATAGAACTACCATATGACCCAGCAATCCCACTACTGGGCATATACCCTGGAGAAAACCATAATTCAAAAAGATACGTGCACCTCAAGGTTCACTTCAGCACTATTTACAATAGCCAGGACATGGAAGCAACCTAAATAGCCACCAACAGAGGAATGGATAAAGAAGATGTGGTACATATATACAGTGGCATATTACTGAGACATAAAAAGGAACGAAATTGGGTCATTTGTAGAGACGTGGATGGACCTAGAGACTGTCATACATAGAGACTGTCATACAGAGTGAAGTAAGTCAGAAAGAGAAAAACAAATATCATATATTAACGCATATATGTGGACTCTAGAAAAATGGTACAGATGAACTTATTTGCAAAGCAGAAATAGAGACACAGATGTGCAGAACAAACGTATGGACACCAAGGCGGGGGTGGTGGTGGGATGGATTGGGAGATTGGGATTGACATTTATACACTACTATATAAAACAGATAACTAGTAAGGACCTGCTGTATAGCACAGGGAACTGTACTCAGTGCCCTGTGATGACCTAAATGGGAAGGAAATCCAAAAAAGAGGGGACATATGTATATGTATAGCTGATTCACTTTGCTGTACAGCAGAAACTAACACAACACTGTAAAGCAACTCTACTCCAAAAAAGAGGTACCATGAAAATGTACATATATATACATATACACACACATATATATATATTTATATCGGAGTCCATGTGGAAAGAATGTCCCTGTTATACCAATGCAAAATGAGTATTACAGAATCATGTAGCAATGAATGCCCAAGTTAAACCACTTAATTTAATGCAATGTAGTGCAGACTCCATTTGACAAATTAGCTACAGAACAGTCAATTATGAAAAATGGTGCCACAGTCAGAGGGGCCCAGGCATGGGTTCTTTGTCAACCTGGCCATCGTGAAGCCCAGTAGGAGCCATGGGCCCCGAAAGCATGTGACATTACTCAAGCTGACTGGAGGCCAAGCCACGTTTCTAGCAAGTCTCCAGCAGAAAGCATGTGATTGCCACTAATTACTACGTATTATTTGTGTAATGCTGCTTTAAACAACACCATTTTTTTTTTACTGTTGCATGTTTTGTTTTGTTTTTTTAAAATAACTCCATGTTTTAAGGTGACTAAAATATGCTCAGATGCTCTCTGGCTGACTTGATTGAAATACACAATTCAGTCACCAACACTGAAAACAATTTGCGTTATATCACTCTTTTTGCACATCCTGATAGCGAGCTAATTTTGTGGTGTGTTCCTGCAAAAGATTAGATTTGGTTCATTTAGATATAGGAAATGTGGGAAATAGGATACTATCCTTGGGAGAAGAATATCTGTCCTACTTAAGATTACTGTTTACAATGAGACGTTAAAGATAAAATAATCAGTTTGGTAGTATTGAACAGTCTATTGGAAGAATAATTTCTCAACAATACATACTGTGAGGTATCCACGGAATGCATCCAGATGTTTCTATGAAGGCAATTAGGCTGAAAATTAAAGTGTTCATTTTCCACCTGCCAAGGCCCACATCCTTATGAGGTGGCAATTTCCACAGTAATCAAGGAAATCGAAATGAAATAACTGTTATTTCTAAGTCTTCAAAAAAGTCATTACTGGCACTTTCAAACTATTCTGTGGCTTTTAGAAAATATCGGAAAAGGGCTTTTCTGTTTCATAGTGGATCCTTGATTCCCCTCTCAAGCCCTGAATCACCTCACAAGCGTATTTCATGTCTCAATTTCAGTATCTCTAAAGAAGATACTTCAACAGATGGTTGAAAAGGAAATAGGACAAGAATCAAAGGAGATGGTTTCGAAAGGAAGCTTAGAGAAGCTAACCCAATGCACGGTAACTTCATATGTCTAAAAAAAGTGCCAGTCAGCTGGCTGGTGGATGAAACAGAATAAGGTCTGTGCATCGCGGTGCACTGATTTTCCTCAAGGAAGCAGAAAAGAGAAACAGCCCCTCCCAGAGACCCAGGCTCTGTGCCGGGTTCCAGAAGCCTGAACTCATCCAGTAGGAGGGGTGGAGCCAGCCTTCAGGCTGAGTGCTCTGGAGTTGAAGGAAAAAAAATCATGAAATGAAAAGGTAGTACAAAGGAAGCATCAATCTGAAAGGGCCAAAGAAGAAGGCAAAACCCACTTCCAAACAAAGGTGTGAGGAATGGATTCTATTTATTTATTTATTTTTGGCTGCGTTGGGTCTTCGTTGCGGTGCGCGAGCTGCTCATTGCGGTGGCTTTTCTTGTTGCGGAGCACGGGCTCTAGGCGCACGGGCTTCAGTAGTTGTGGCTCGCGGGCTCTAGAGCGCAGGCTCAGTAGTTGTGGTGCACGGGCTTAGTTGCTCCGCGGCATGTGGGATCTTCCCGGACCAGGGCTCGAACCCATGTTCCCTGCATTAGGCAGGCGGATTCATAACCACTGCGCCACTAGGGAAGCCCGGATTTCATCTATTTTTATTTCATTTCTGAGACAGTTCCTGGAGAGATTCATGGTGGGTGCAGGAGCTGAGAAGGAACTTTCTGTGGCAGGAGGAGGAGGAGCTCAGGCAACAACTGCTATTCCAGTGATGTTGAAATTTTCAACCTAAAATGTGTTGTCTGCATGAAGCCACCGAATGCCCAATGCTATTTTACTCAAACACGAGCAATACAGACAAGGGATCCACGGGAGAAGCTAAAGGAATCCCTTCACACTTACAAAACAGACACTTAGTCAAAGCCACTCTCCAGGGAGGTGAGGGTTTTCTCAAGCCCCTCCGTGCATACAATAGACACACACCTCTGGGGCTGGGGGTGTGACAATCCAGGTGGTGAGAAGAAAACATGAGGACAGGACAACAAAAAGCAGCGTTTCCACCTGAGCTCTTACAGACTGAGAAAACGAAGCCCAGAGGGCAGCACGAGCTTTCTGTTCTGGTGTCTCACTTGCAGGTAGAAAATAAACTATGGTAACTAAGAATGAAACAGCAGAGTAGTATCTGAGAGTTGTTGTAAAGGTCAATACTATGACTATAAGTTTGAAAAACATTTAAAATATTTACTTTTTCATAGATTACATATTGTTTAGTGTCCCTATTTTAATTTCAAAAGGAAATACTCTCTTTGGATTTAATGTAAGTCATATTGTAGCAATGAGAAGAATGGCATATCTGAATTATATAATGCTCACACAAAAAAAATATTTAGATGAAAAGAAGTATCTTTGGTGCTGAGGATAGAAATTAATTTCCCTGGGATATCTTGTACTTTTAAATGGTGTGCAAAACAAAACAAGCAAACAAAAAAATGGTGTGCATACTAATGAAAAACTCTCCACAATTTCCACCCACATATGGGCATGTGTGGATGTGAAAAAAACCCAACTACGACCTGGAGACTGTTTCAGACAGCTCTGAGAAACTGCTCCGAAGAGGTGAGTGGGGAGTCAGGTTATATAGAAATTTTGCAACAAAGGGCAGGTAGTCTGAACATCAGAAGATTATTGTTAATTAAAGAAAACCAGATATCTCAAGTTAAGGAATTTAGCGTTTTTCTATGTATGGGAAGATGCAAGAGTCTGGGCTCCCTGAAATCCTCCCTTTGATATTCACCTCAGCTCTCTGGGGCCAGTATCCCGCGTTTTCACGTCCTGAGTTTCCTCAGGGCTCACCGCGGGGAGCGGCTGCAGCCTAATGGCTGCTAGATGGCAGGTATTCTTCCCTTCCTGAGTTCCCTCAGGGCTCACCAGCTCACCTGGCTGCAATCACTGATGACTGTGACATCCTTTGTTTGCTGATACGGCAGGCAATATTCCATTTATCAGTACTAATGTATCACGAACGAAATATGAGATGTTGAGAGTTTACAGAAAAGTGCAGAGGTCAAAAAAAAAATCATTTACTACAAAAAAGTGGTCAAGAGGGTTTTGAAATCATGACTTTCCTTTAGCTTCATTATTAAGAGCCCAAGAACTCAAATATTTGGAGTCACGGGAACATAAAGCTAGTAAATGTATTTTGAAAATAGCAACTATCCCACTGTTTGCCCTTCTGCTTACCAAAAAGGATTTCACATTATCAAATATCCTTTCTCTGAGGATAGTAAGTGATTTTATAGAATCTAAAAGGCAATGGTAATCAAGTAAGGAAAAAGGATGTACCACCATGCATCACTCTCAAGTCATAAACAGATTCTACAAATGGTGCTTGATGCTATTAGCACGGGGTGATGCTAATGGTACAAAAATAACAAGTACAAGCTCACTACTTGCTCATTATTATATTAACTTTAGTTAGTTTCAGACAGTTTATGTGGGTATTATTAGAATCTGAAATCTCCTTCCTAGGTAATTTAAAATCCCTTTAGTAAGCAGGAAAAGCACTACAGGATTTCTCTAGACCAGGGGTGGCAAAACACAGCCTGCAGGACAAATCCTGACCACCACCTGCTTTTAGTAAAAACAGTTGTACTGGAACCCAGCCCTATCTATTTATGTCTATATTTTCTGTGGTGCTTTCGCACTCTAATGGCAGAGGTTGAGTGGTTGCAGTGCAAACTGTATGGCCCAGAAAGTCTAAATTATTTACTACCTGGCCCTTTACTGACCGATGCACTAGACATTTAATTATTTATCCACACTGTCCCATGGCACAATGAATACCAGATATGTAAAATTTCAGCATCTAGGGGATTATTTTCCTGAATGTAATTCATGGGATTTACATTAAGTTCTTTAAAAAATTATTTAATTATGTATTTATTTTTGGCTGTGTTGGGTTTCGTTGCCGCGCACGGGCTTTTCTCTAGTTGCGGCAAGCGGGGGCTACTCTTCGTTGCGGCGCGCGGGCTTCTCATTGCGGTGGCTTCTCCTGTTGTGGAGCAGGGGCTCTAGGCGCACGGGCTTCAGCAGTTGTGGCTCACGGGCTCTAGAGTGCAGGCTCAGTAGCTGTGGCGCACGGGCTTAGTTGCTCCGCGGCATGTGGGATCTTCCCGGACCAGGGCTCGAACCCATGTCCCCTGCATCGGCAGGGGGATTCTTAACCACTGCGCCACCAGGGAAGGCCCTACATTCAGTTTTGATAGACTGTCTGCACATATGGCTGCCAAGGAGTCCTCCTCCACTGGCTGTGGTGCATGTTGCTCTCTCGGTCAAGGCACAGAGTTTATTTTCTCTCCCTCTGAATCTGGAGTGGCCCTGTGACTTGCTTTGACAGCAGAATATGGTGGAAGATGCCTGGTGGCTCCTGCTTTGCTTTTGGCACCATGAGTCACCATGTGAAAGTTAGCCTCCCCTGCTGGACAGTCCCCACCAGTCCCCAGACATAGCAGGCACCCCAGGCGCCGTGCCAGTCTTGAGTGAAGCCGTCCGGGATGTTTCAGCCCCAGCTGAGCTCTCAGCTCGATAAAGTCGCAGGAGTGGCCACAGCCAACACTGTGGGGAGCTACGTGACAGTCTAGGTAACCGACAGGGCAGTGAAAAGGAATACTGTCGTTTTAAACCACCAATCTCTGTCATTACGCAGCAATAAATGCACTCAACTTAAGGTTCTGATGTCCCATTTAGTATTTCAAAACTTTTAAGATACTGTAAAAGAATTTTAAAACAAGCCAACTCCATCATCTTCTTTTATAGCTTCAAAGCAAAAAACATCATTCTGTTCAGATGGCAGTGTGAGCAGGTTGGATGAAAAATGCCTCTCCTAAACTACAAGTAAGACATGGAGAATCATCTAAGAAAGAGTGAAATCATCTGGCAACAGCAGTAAGACACAAAATATAATCATATTCTAACCTCTGGAAAGATTTTTTTTTTTAATCCACCATCTCAGTGTCAGGGGTTTCAGAATCCCATCTTTGAAGAAAGCATTTTTTTCCAATTCTATCAATACTTGTCTTATTAAACAGAAAACAGGTCAGGAGAAACAAAGACTTCATGGAAACCAAAAACCATAGTTGTTGAATTTAAGTCTGCTGATGAGAAGCAACTTGTAATTGACTAGCGATAAAAGGATCAAAGTTGATAACTCCTCCCAAGAAAAAAAAAAAAAAGAGGGACTTCCTTTGCGGCACAGTGGTTAAGAATCCACCTGCCAATGCGGGGGACACGGGTTCGAGCCCTGCTCCGGGAAGATCCCACATGCCGTGGAGCAACTAAGCCCGTGTGCCACAACTACTGAGCCTGCACTCTAGAGCCCGCGAGCCACAACTACTGAGCCCACGCACCACAACTACTGAAGCCCGCGTGCCTAGAGCCCATGCTCCGCAACAAGGGAAGCCACCGCAATAAGAAGCCCGCACACCGCAACAAAGGGTAGCCCCTGCTCACCACAGCTAGAGATAGCTGGGGCGCAGCAGCGAAGACTCAATGCAGCTAAAACTAAATTAATTTTTTAAAAAAGAGAGAGAGAGAAAATGGTTGAGGAGAGGAAGGCTATGGAGAAGAAACTGATACAGACGTGAGAAAAGTCCCACTGGAGTCACAGAAACGTGGACCAGGGGATTAGATTTCCCAGAGAGTGTGGAAAAGGGTACTTAGGCAAATTTAATTTAAATATCAGAGAACAGAAGGACTTCAGCTAACCTTTGAAACACACATGCCTCAAAGAGGAGACAAGAAAAAACTCCAAAATGATTATGGCACCTGCTATGGTGGTGTGAGGATGGATGATTTTTCCCCCTTCTTTTTAATTGTGCTTCGATGTGTCTGTGCCTTTTCGTTTTAACTTGGAAAGCTTTGGGGAGGCTGAAAATGTTCGTATGGTGATTTTTTAAAAGAAATAGAGGTTGGTTGGTTTAATAATAATAAAAATAATACCTTAACATTTTCAGAAAATGATTTTTTAAGCATAATTAAGCATAATTAAGAAAATAATTAAAGCATAAAAAGAAATATATTAGAAAACAAAAACATAGCCTTATTGATAAATCCAACTGCAAATTTCTTGGGGAAAAAAACCATAAAAGTGGTCACTTTGACAAATAAAATCAATTAAAAAGGAGGAAAATGCCTCAATAAATGAGGGTTAAAATGGGCCTAACAACAGCTCCTGAAAAATAACTCTGAAAATATAAAAAATAGGCAGGCACAATTGTAATATATTTGAAAACCTGGATCAGGTTTGGCAAACTTTACCTATACAGCACCAGATAATACATACTTTAGGCTTTGCGGGTAAAAGACAATGATGAGTTAATTAAGAACAACCAATGCATGGGAGTGGGCCTTCTAGAAGCATTTTCACACATAACCAGTGAGAGTGTAAATCACAATAATTCGTCTGGAAAGCAATTTGGCAAATGTATCAAGAACTTTCCAAATGTGTAAAACGTGTTGATACCTGTGGAGGACACAGTGCTGCTACCCGGCTGCCGCTGGGACCAGGGGTTTAGAAAAGGGGCTCCTGAGGAAGGGGGCGCCTCCCAGTAGACTGCTTCTGGAAGTGCTGAAAGAAGGTGGAAGCTGCAACCAGCTGCGACCGCCAGGGCGAGGTGCCCTCGCATCCGGGACGGGAAAAGCGAGCCCGTCAGGATGAAACCCCGCCTCCCTGCCTCCGCCTTCCCTCTCCAGTGCCCTCTACTGGCAGAAACGGGAAGCAAGCCAGCACAGGAAAAAAGGTGGTACGCAGAGCCCCATTTTCCCATTTCTGCAAAACATAGCAGAGCAGAGACCGGTGGATTTGGAACTGCCAGATAATTGCTGAAAAACTGGCAACACCTGAAACCTCTTTATAAAATTTCCCTTAAGGGTACAAAATATGCTGGATATTTCCGAAACCAAAGCCTTGATCCCAAACAGCGAGGACAGAACAAAAAACCCTGCATCAGGTGTTCCCTTTAGAGTGATTTCTGGGAGCAAGCAGGAGTTTACTTCATTGATATTATTTTAATCATGATTTTGTGATCGGTCTGGCTTGGAAGTTTTGAAGACAAAGATGTAGTTTTCCAATAGTTTTATTTCTCCTTGTTTTTCTGTACGAAATGCATGATAGAGTATTACTTCTACAAATCAGCAATTTTATACTAAGAGCAGCTGCATTACGGAGCATCTATAATGTAACCTGACATAAATCAAAAAACCTCAGGTGGCTCTCAGATATGGTTGCACATTGAAGGCAATACAGTTATGTTGACATCATCCTATCATGATCTACCAGTCTGGACTAAACCCAAAGGACAAAGGGTACACGCAATTTGTTGAGAAGAACATTTATGGGGAGGATAGGCTCATTCACTTTTGACACAGGACGTGTAAAATCTAAGAACATTTAGCTACTTACTCCTTAAGCAACAAGAGTGATTTTCTCCTCTTTACAGAGAGGATGTTGTTTGACCTAACCTTGACTGTACCATAGTATGTTTACCATATCATGTCTTGGCATGGGAAAATGCAGGTTTTTAAATCTGAGCTCTCACTTGAGAAAACCAAAGGAACTGGTTTGCCTTGTGGACTAATGAACCCGTGACCCCTCAGAAATTATCTAATGGGGTGCGTTTGCCCCATTCAACACAATATTGGAAATATTCCTTGGGTGACCATTCAATCCTTTCCATAATGTCATTTATGGTTGCCCTGGAAACCAATTAGTCAGCAAAGTAGCAGACCATCACCTCCTACCCTGCTTTTTTACCACGGTGAAGTTAAGTTTTTATTTCTAATTTCTATGAGCCCATCAAAGAACAATCCCCAATACCTCCTAAAAACACTCTTGTTGGGGAAGGGTCGATGTGAGTTGAGGTAATGCGGAGAACGTTGCAAAGCAATTTCAAGTTTTCATCCAGTTTTTCTTTTCTTTTAGCTCCCTGTATTATAAATGTCTTGCAAGACAACTGCCCTGAAACTTAACACCTGGGAACTCTTGTAAAGCCATTTCTAATGGGGTAACTTTAGACTCTAGAAAATGTGGAAAAAAAAAACCCCACATGTCTGACCATTCAACAACTGTGGGTGTACGACCTAGAGAAAGACTGGCATTTGAATACAAGGAACTATGTACAAGTGCTAGTTCTTTGCAGCACTGTTAGTAAAACGGGGACTTGGAAACAATCTGTACGTCCAACAATGGGAAAGGAATTAATACAGGGTAGTATATCCACGTGATAGACTTTTATACAGCAGTTAGAACTAAATGTGTGCCTATGTGAAAACACAAATTGATGTAGTTTTGTATATGTACACATGTATATTTATACATGTATGTACATGTGTATATTTATACATGTATGTATATATGTATATGTAAATATGCATCTATATATGTTAAAATATGATGAAGAGTATAAGAGCAAGAAGTTTCATGTGCACAATATTTGTCCACACTACACCAAACTCAGGATAGTACTGCCTCTGGGAGAAGGGCAAAGGATTGAGATCTGCGTAACGGTAAAAAGAACTTTAGCCAAATCCAAAATGTTTTATTTCTTTTTCAAACAGTGTCTGGAAACAAATCTTACAAAATAAAAACAGTTATTAATTTTATGGCAAAAACATATTTTATATTCTCCTTTCTAGATTTCTGCAAACTTCTATTTCTTACAAAATAAAACCCAGGTCATGCTAGCTACAAGATTCCAAAGATGTGTTGCTGCCTCTATCCATTCTCTCCCTTAGTACCTGAGTAGGAACATGCCAGAGTTTCAGCAATTTCACCCAAGGCAATGAAGTTTGAGCTGTTCCATAGGTAGTGTGCAAAACATATACACCACAAAGGCACATTGCGACGTTAGCTATTGCCACGTAACAAACCACCCCAAAAGAGTGGCTTAAAATAATTAGCATTTATTTTCAATAAATAATATATGGATCAACTGGATGATTCTGCTAACCTAGGATAGGCTTGGCAGATTCTGGCTGGCTTGTTTATGCATCTGTGGTGGGCTGGTAGGTAGGCTGGGGGTTCATCGGTCTACAATGGTTTCACTGACATGTTGGGCAGTTGGCTGGCTGTTGGCTGGCTGATGAGAATAACTAGGCAACATGTCTCTTATCATCCAGCAGGTTAGCCCAGGCTTGTCCACATCTCAGCAAGGTTCTAAGGAAGAGAAGGGAAATGAATCAATCCTGGCACATTTTCTTGGCCAAAGCAAGTCCTAAAGCCAAAGTAGTTGGGGTTTTGTATGTAGCAAAGCAGCTCTCTTGCTGAGATCTACTGAAAGTCAGTCTTATACACACACACACACACACCTCAGACCAAATTCAAGGGGGAAGGAAAATCTTTTTAAAAACTGAAGTAGAGTTGAGTTACAATATTATATGTTAGATCCTACCTCTTGATAAGATAAACTGCAAATTTACATTTCAGGGGTTAGGGACAGGGAGACGGTGTGTGTGTAAAGATTTAGAAATTTTTCAATCTGTCTACCACACCATGGCTTCTTATGGACCACCAAATTTAAAAAGGGTTTTAATGCTATGACTGGTTAAGTTTTACATGCTAAAGAATATAAAAGATAAGATGGATTATCATATATCAAAAGAAAATCTTACTAGGTTTTCCCTCTAGTAGGGCGTTTTGGTTTTCAGACTTCGTTTTATGTACTACCCAACCACATTTAAACAGCCTTCATCCTCTGACTCTAATAGGTGTGTTTCTATACAGCTCACAAATCAGCTCGCCCAGAATTATTTTCTGGATAATAATGGGCAACTTATAGAGGCTGATGACCTGAAATTGTCTCAAAAGTCACCTTTACAACAGTGAAGACTGAACAGTAAATAGAACCTGCAGGCTGGTGTAATTTACCTTGTGCCAAAGCAGATCTCCAAAATGACGTATTAAATCATTCCACTGAAAGTTGTAAATCTGAATGAGAAAAGTACAAATCAATAGAAAAACACAGTTGAGCACTTTACCTCCTATGATTTTTCAATGACCTTCTGGAAGGATGAAGATTGATGTTGCAAAGAAACTCCAAAACAGAAAGACTTGTAAAGATGCTATGGTTTGCATTATTCTTAATTCACATTACTTTTGCTGTCACTAACCTCTCTGTTTGTTAACCTTTTTTGGCTTATATCAGAATATCAGTATATAGTTATTCCTCATGCCCTGGCATGCAGAAGAATTTGGGAGTCAAAGAAGTTTGAAATCTGCCAACTCCCTATTTGCCTAAGAAGGACATTGTATGAAGGCACAGCCCTGGATCTTCTGACCTTCAGGTGAAGTGTGAAGTCAGTGGAGTGAGAAAAGGAGGCTTGCCTGCCTTGGGCAATGAAGCATGAAAGAAGGCATGCTGGAATATTAGATCAAACAGCCTTTCAGCTCTCAATTGCAGCTCTATTTACAATAGCCAGGACATGGAAGCAACCTAAGTGTCCATCCACAGATGAATGGATAAAGAAGATGTGGCACATATATACAATGGAATATTACTCAGCCATAAAAAGAAATGAAACTGAGTTATTTGTAATGAGGTGGATAGACCTGGAGTCTGTCATACAGAGTGAAGTAAGTCAGAAGGAGAAAAACAAATACCGAAAGCAGAAACTAACACACCATTGTAAAGCAATTATACTCCAATAAAGATGTTAAAAAAATGGATTTCCGTGGTGTGTTTTTCTTGAGTTTTAGGCAGAGCCAATCCCTAGATCCCCCGGTTTTAACTGAGATATAATTCACACGCTATAACATTCACCTTTTAAAAGTATAAAATTCAGTGTTTTTTAGTAAATTCATAGAGTGGGAGAACGATCACAACTAATTCCAGAAATTTCCATCACCCTGAAGACACCTCAGACCTATTAGCATTCAGTTCCAGTTCCCTCCTCTCCCCAACCTCTGACACCACTGATCTACTCTCCGTTCCTACAGTTTGCCTCTTCCGGACACTTCACATAAATGGAATCATACAATATGTGGCCATTTGTGTCTGTCTCCTCCTGGACCCCTTTTGGTGAGTGAAAGAACACAGGAACCTGATGTTACCAACTCTTGAGGTATCCTTGCTCTCTCCCCACCTGACTGGAGGCAAGTCTCAGCCTGGCAATCCATCTCCACAGAAGCTCAAAAGCACAAATCCATCTCCTCAAGCATGAAGTGAATGGTTGATATTTTGGCCGTGGTCTCCTACGGAGATGAAGGGAAGGCTTACACCGCAAGTCACTCAGCAAACACGCCCCAATCCTCTTTTTCTGAAGCACATCCTTCATTGCTTTTCCTTTTGCCCTCAGAAATCTCCACCATCCCCTTGAGTCCACAACCCAACTGTTCAATAACACATGAACTCTTGCTTATTCACTCATTTCTAGTAATTGTATTCCTTGCTGTCTGAGGACAGATGTAATATGTATGCTTTCGATGCCAGAGGTACATTGGCAACATGTATAATCTCAGCAAGATGATCTGGGTCGGCCTCCTGTTTGATGCACCAGTCAATGTACAGAGGGAGTCGACCTGGGTAAGCACATCATCCCAGGCCTTGAAAACATTCACTGGGTGGGGGGGCTTCCCTGGTGGCGCAGTGGTTGCGAGCCCGCCTGACGATGCGGTGGACGCGGGTTCGCGCCCCGGTGCGCGAAGATCCCACATGCCGCGGAGCGGCTGGGCCCGTGAGCCGTGGCCGCTGCGCCTGCGCGACCGGAGCCTGTGCTCCGCGACGGGAGAGGCCACGACAGTGAGAGGCCCGCGTACCGCAAAAGAAAAAAAATAACAAAACCAAAAAACAAACATTCACTGGGGACTTATATTCTGCTTATTGGTCCCGCTATTTACACCAATCAGAGGGAAAGTTGAAGCAAAGAAATGGCCATTTACACACTCACTTTTGAGTTTATAAGATGTATTCCAAGAAAGAGACACAGAGAATAGCATCCTGTTTTTACTCAAACTAGGTAAAATCAACATAATTCAATCAGCTTAAAAATGCACTATCGGGCTTCCCTGGTGGCGCAGTGGTTGAGAGTCCGCCTGCCGATGCGGGGGACGCGGGTTCGTGCCCCGGTCCGGGAAGATCCCACATGCCGCAGAGCGGCTGAGCCTGCGCGTCTGGAGCCTGTGCTCCGCAGTGGGAGAGGCCACAGCAGTGAGAGGCCCACGTACCACAAAAAAAAAAAAAAAAAAAAAAAAAAAAAAAATTAAAAAAAAAATGCACTATCTAAGGATTTGTCCCAAATGAACATCTGGAAGAATCTGGCTCAAGCATAAGACAAGCAGAAGCTAGAAAAAAGTGTCTCTCCAATTCCTAAAAAAGAAAAAAAAAAAGATTTAACTGGTGTATTGGGGAGTCTTATCTCATTGCGGTATAAACACGATTTCCCCAAGTTACTGCTTTTAATTTTAATCTGTTGAAACTTCTTTTCCCAATGGATACCAAGTCCCTTAACACCATCTTACCAGACTTTATAACTAGTGAAAACTTAGTAATCAAACCCACCTAAACTGACATCCACACACCAGTTAAGAGTAGAGTTACCCATTCTTTCTTGGATGGAGCTTAATTTGGGGAAATGTTGCCATTTATGGTTACATTATACTTTTAAAAATTAAGAACTGGTTGAAGTAACACACTTCCTAACTTAACTTGGTTAGTAAAAATAACAGTGGTATGGCTGTATAGATTCTCTTAACTATATCCCCCCACCAATGCCTTACTCATCCTCGTCTTTCAATACCTAGCAGTTTTTGGTACCACAGTTAGGTGGTTGTCAATAAACATTCAGATAAACTTACCTTTGGCTAAATGTTAAAGGGCAGGGCCCACTGAGTTATTAAGAAAATAATGGCAAAACAGGGTAACTGCACTTGCTCAAATGTTTATAGAGTTGATAAAATAATCTAATGACGTGAACTTTTGTAAAATGGTAAATTTTTCTTTTTTTGTATACACTGTACTATGAAATGCTTTACAATCTGCTTCTGTTCAGAAATGTTTTTTTCCTTCTCACATGTTTTTTTCAAAGTCCTAGTACACCGATATAACACACAAGTTATAGAAATATTTTCAATACATCTTTAAACAACTTAAAAGGAAGACATTAATCCAATGATGTGATACTTAACTGCAAGATTTGGCAGTTTAGGAAAGTAACAATATAAAAATGGACAAAAAAAGAATAATGTACAATTTTTATAAGGATGGTCTAGACATTTAAATTCATTTACTTTCATTTTTTAAAATTTATTTTAATTTTTAAAAATTTATTCATTTTTGGCTGCGTTGGGTCTTCATTGCTGTGCGTGGGCTTTCTCTAGTTGCGGCGAGCGGGGGCTGCTCTTTGTTGCAGTGCGCGGGCTTCTCGTTGCAGTGGCTTCTCTTGTTGCGGAGCACGGGCTCTAGGCAAGTGGGCTTCAGTAGTTGTGGCACGCAGGCTCAGCAGTTGTGGTGCATGGGCCTAGTTGCTCCGCGGCATGTGGGATCTTCCCGGAACAGGGCTTGAACCCGTGTCCCCTGCACTGGCAGGCGGATTCTTAACCACTGTGCCACCAGGGAAGTCCAGTCTAGACATTTAAATCATTTTTTTAACTGATGAATTATTTGAAAAATTATTAGCAATATACAATAAAGGGATAATATTTTGAACAGTTATTTAAATCAACCTAAGGTACAAATAATCAGCTTAAGGGAAGTTGTGATTAAGAACCTGGCAGTCCAGTGGTTAGGACTCTGCACTTCCACTGCAGGGGGCACACGTTTGATCCCTGGTCGGGGAAGTAATATCCCGCATGCGCACGGCCACACACACACACACACACACACACACACACACAAATATGCCTTTAGGGGAAGAAAATAATTGTTCATTATTAGAAAATGCATTAATTGTAAACTCAAGGTATATAACTGTATAAATGTTCCAAGAGACAGTCTGTGTTCATTTCATTGGGGACATTTAACAAGTAGACTCTTATAACAGAAAAATTTTTTCTTTTCCAGGCCATGAATAATTACTGATTTAACTTTTTCAACAATTCAGAGCATACTGCAGGTGCACCAGATTTAAACAAGCATTGCATAAACCAAATGAAGATGAAACCTAGCATGTACCCAAATGCTACTCCAGGTTAGAAGCCAAAACCTGACGTTTACTTAGCAACTATGTGCACTAAGATGACATTACTTGACTTCGAGGTTCTGATTCTCACGGGTCAGTGTATACAGAAGTCTCTTTGATGGAACCATTTAGAGAGCTTTTGAAACTCCCCGTGGCTCTTGTCGTTCATGTCCAGTGATCTTTGGAAATTAAGGTCAACTAAACTGAGCTACGAGAAAATGCAGATGCTATGTTCAAGGCTTGTATGGTACTGGCATCCCTCAAACAGAGCTGGAACTTTCTAAAATATCCTGGGGAAAAGGGAAGGCATGTGAGAGACTTAGGTGAGGATTAGAAGGATGACTTCAGAGACCATCAGCTGGTAATGATGGAAGAGGCTAAATATGTTGGCCCCAAACCAGCCCAGAGTGGGGCAATAAGACAGCGAGGAAGGAAAGGAAAACAAAAGTCCTTAATAAAAAAGTCACAAAGGGGGGCTTCCCTGGTGGCGCAGTGGTTGAGAGTCCGCCTGACGATGCAGGGGACACGGGTTCGTGCCCCGGTCCGGGAAGATCCCACATGCCGCGGAGCGGCTGGGCCCGTGAGCCATGGCCGCTGGGCCTGCGCGTCCGGAGCCTGTGCTGTGCCCCGCAACGGGAGAGGCCACGACGGTGAGAGGCCCGCGTACCGCAAAAAAAAAAAACAAACAAAAAAACAAACAAACAAAAAGTCACAAAGGGAAAACAAAATAAAACACAAAAAAGTTACGAATCAAAGTTACCTTACTGTTTTCCTACAATGAAGAAAGAGGACAAGACCAGAGTGAAAACTCTCTCTTGGCTCTTTCCAACAAGATGGGCAATGATTTATTTGAGATCACCCAAAATAATACAGAAAGGGAACTATAAGATTACACAACCAAGTGTAGCTATAAAATCTCAAACATTCAGGCAATGCTTTATTTAGATCACCAAAAATAAGGCTTCATAGAAAAGGAACTGTAACAAGCAAATGTATAGCTGCAAATTTTCTTTTGCCCTCAATATCAACTCCCTCTAAAATATTCTGGGACTACTTTTCGGTTTCCAAGCAAAACTAACATTTTGTTGCTCAGCCTCATCACAAGAATGAAAACGGTTTGCAAAACAATTTTGTTTAATGCTAACAAATAACTAAAAAATGTGGTTATTGCTAACAAGTAACTCCATCTACTGAAACAGCCCAACCTACGCACACTTTCGTGAACATTTCACTGTGAACACAGCTGCTCTTTTCCCGCCGTCACAGATGACACGTACCGTGGCAAGGGTCACATGTTGGAGGCCGTTCAGGTACCTAGGAAGTAATCCTTAACAGAGATAACTACGGTAGGTAAGCAGCTCAAACAAATGGGCCCGCCTCTGACACACACACCCAAGGCGGGTGTCGCATTCGCTCTGCCTGTAAGGAAGGCCCACCAACTCCCTAGTTCTTTATTGGGAACCGAGAGCGCAAAGCTAGACGGAGAAGCTGTTCTTCCAGAACCATCAAAACCTTAATAAATCGCCCTGGGGTTCTTCGTGCTGTAGTGCGCCTCACAGGCAGCGACGTAGGCAGACTCCGGGAAAAAGTCATCATGGTATTCTGCTAAAAACCTGGAAAAAGAAAACAAACAGCCCCTATGACCATCACAACGAAGGCCAAACACAAAGAAGGAAAATTTTAACTTCCAACCACTCTAACATTTCACTCTTTTCCGTATGAGATAGAAAAAAAAATAATGAATATAATCTTGATGTCTATATACTGATTACTTTCATTGCACATATCCGGCTTCGACGTTAATGACTATTTCATTGGAATCCTTTCACTATCAAGTGTACAAATAGAAATAGAACCTAAACTCCACTAGGTGGCAGTCTTGATTATATAATCACTTCTGTGCAAAAAGTCCTCATGACTATTTCTACATTTTCCTCATTTCTTTATTTACTTATTTATATTTGGCTGCGCCGGGTGTTAGTTGAGGCTCGCAGGATCTTTAGTTGTCGCATGCGGTTCCCTGACCAGGGATCGAACCCGGGCCCCCTGCACTGGGAGCACGGAGTCTTAGCCGCTTGACCACGGAAGTCCCACATTTTTCTCTTTTAAAAACAAACTATAAAAAATAAATTATAAACTCAATAAATGTCACCTGAGAAATTCACAGGACTTACATGGCCTAAGTTAAATCAAAACTGAATGGTTTAATTAGTGAAGAGCATTTTGTGTCCCACTTTGCCATGCCAAAAGGTGCTGCAGTTCCACCAAAACAGGTAAGCAAGACTGACTTATGCCTGACTATGGATGGATGTTAAAATGTAGCCACTCAAGAATCTGCAACACAGAGATACTACCTTGACTCTGAAGTATCAAATATTTCACCATGAATGGCTAAAACATTCTCACATGGGCCACATTAGCTAGTAAGCTAAGTAATTAGCCCCTTGTTTGTTTCCCCTGCCTCTTCCCACCTGTCCAAATTCCTAAAAAGATAACGATACACCTCTGCAATACCTTCTTCAGTAAAAACCAAATCAAAATTCATTTGAGAGATAACTCTTTCTTCTTTGAGTGTACCCTTCCTACGGCAATTACTGATCCTTTGATTCTCTAGTTGACATCTTTGGATGCATTTTCAAAACCCATTACAGCTGACCCTTGAACAATGTGTGGGTTAGGGGCACCGACCCTCTACACAGAAAATCCCTGTATAACTACAGTTGGGCCCTCCATATCCACTGTTCTTCCAAATTCCTAGACTCAACCAACCACATGGATCATGTAGTACTATAGTATTTACTATTCTTAAAAATCCGCATATAAGTCGATCTGTGCAGTTCAAACCCGCGTTGTTCAAGGGTCAACTGCACTATATTTATCTGTAACTCTTTCTAAGTTACCTCCTAAAACCCTAATTTCTATTTCGTATTGGGCATACCTCAAAATTAGCAGGCTCTCCTATGCTAACTTGCCGCTGTCTCCTTTTGGCATTATTTGATTTCAGCTTAACGAAATGTTGATGCCAAACAGAGTTGTGGGTGTTTTTTCAGGGGGAGGCTGGAGGGGAAGGGAGCGTTTTTGAAACTTGTTTCTAATAAAATGTTGTAAAGTCTAATTCCACTCATTGGATACTTTATTCAAAATACCCACACAAATATCTTTTATAAACTCCAAGACCCATTTCTCTGGCTGGAGTGGTCTCCACTCTGCTAAATCCTACTTGATCAGCTCTTGCAGATTGGGAACTAAATACAAGGAAAAGGTATCCCCTTAAAGAGAATCAAGAAACAGGTCAGGGAGATATGACAAGCTGGGCGAGGCCGAGTGACAACCAGCCTTGAACGCCAAGAGGAACTGGTCAATAGACATCTGGGTGGGAGAGTTGGGCCACAGGCATAACGGCGGAGGCTGGGGCCCACAGCCCCAGATGCGGGGGAGGGGAGAGAGCCTCGGGGCAAATGATCTAACACTAATAAAATGACTGGCTCTGTCAGGTGAAGGAAACAATACCTTTCTCCGAACTCACAAACCATCAGCACATTTATCTTAACTCCAAAACAGACACCAAAATCAGACCTGTAAATTTAAGTTAGTTTACATACATGCAACAAAGAAAAGTCACATACTTAGGGTACTCCTGAATAAAATACATAGAATTAAATTATTATCAATCTCAATCACTTCTTTAGAAAATTAATTTTCTATTCACATGGTTATCCAGCTGGGTTCTTCTAGTGACACCAAAAAATTTTACCTCCGTACAATGAATACCCTTCACTTAGAAACCAGATAAACTAGGAAAAAAATAGCCCCAAACCCCCATGTTACAATTACTGTTAGAACCCACCATACTTGGGTAATAGTGCTACCATTTAAAATACCACAGAGCTAGCTTCCACATCTGCTGAAGACAAGTTCAGAAAAGTCATATATAAGGTGGCAGAGTAAGTTTTGACAAACTAATAACAATACCTCAGAAAGAGATCAAAGTGCTTCAGTAAAGCCTTCAGATTCTTCTCAGAAAAGGACATCTTCCCAAGGATTTCTGGAAGTTTCACTGCATTAAAAATAAAAGCAAAACCATTTACAATCAATCGGCAGAATCTGGCGATGAGTAGGACACACTCAGGTATCCTATGGCTCCCCATGTGTCTTTATTCGAATTGAAATTAACATCTATGTTGCCAAACAACACCAAAACTCTTACTGAACACAAAAACAGAGTAGTAGTACAAACATTACAAACACAATTTTTATGAAATTTAAGATTCATTCAGTGTTTTCTTTTGAGATCAACATTTAATGACTTTTCTTAGACCCCAAAATTACCACAAGATGTACATAAGCTTATAAGTGTTAAAATCAAAAAAGAAAATATAAAGAGGAAGAAGAAAGCAGGGATCAGGATTTCTTACCGAACAATCGCAGCAAGTGTTGCGCCCCATAAATGTAAGAGGGTGGAGGTGGCTGGTCACCTGGGGGGTAACTGTCGGGTACCAGTTTCCAGGAGAGGACCTGGGAAAAGCAGATTGAATGCTTTGTTGTTATATCTTAACACTCCAGTACCAACAGATCTGAACATCTGGAATCCCGGCAGAAACACACACACACTGACATTCTCAGGCCAGCAGAAAGACATCACCCATCAAGTGTCACATTTCTACACCCAAGCTTCCCATCCCTCTGGCACCTCTGGAGCTGCCTCACAGCTGGACCAGAAAATGGGAGGAAACCAAATGTGGAACAAAACAATGACAAGAAACCAGTGTGGAGGTTCTAAAGCTATCCCACCTTCCTTGGCAACATGGAGACACTTCTAATCACCTAAAAGTTATGACAAATTGTATGACGAGGAAAAAAATATGCCACTCGGGCTTCCCTGGTGGCACAGTGGTGAAGGATCCGCCTGCCAATGCAGGGGACACAGGTTCGAGCCCTGGTCCGGGAAGATCCCACATGCCGCGGAGCCACTAAGCCCGTGCGCCACAACCACTGAGCCTGCGCTCTAGAGCCCACGAGCCACAACTACTGAGCCCACGTGCCACAACTACTGAAGCCCGTGCACCTAGAGTCCGTGCTCTGCAACAAGAGAAGCCACCATAGTGAGAAGCCCATGCACCGCAACGAAGAGTAGCCCCCGCTCGCTGCAACTAGAGAAAGCCCGCGTGCAGCAATGAAGACCCAACGCAGCCAAAAATAAATAAATAAAATAAAGTTTAAAAAGATGCCACTATATCAAAGAACACAAACTTATAAAAATAAATAAAATGAGGAAGGAAGACTTAAAATTAGATTAGGGAAATATGTGATTTTCTAATTTCCAATAGCTACTACCTGTAAATTAGCTGTAACTGTTTTGGTCATTTTGCCCCTTTTCCTTTACTGAAAATTCTGCTGTATTAGACAGTGAAGCAATAAAAAGTGACCCAAAGATGTTTTGAGTAATGTTACCATTGTTTCAAGGTTCTCTAATTTTCTGCTATGTTAGATTCACTTTGGAACCTCATTTCATCCATTGAATCAAGTGAAAATAGACTTCAACCCTGGTAACTGATTTCTTTTCCTTCACTTTGAATTTCAGAACTGTGGGTGGATTTGGGGCTTTTGTTAAAGTAAGAGTTGAACATCAAAACTCTCTGATGAGCTTCCACAGAAATACTTCAGCAAATTATAGAACGCTTCTCCTGAGTTGCTGTTTTGCTTTTTGAGATCTGTCAAGTTTAATCTGGAAATAGTAGCGTCAAAGGAAACCCTCTACAAGACAAAGCAGAAGGATGCCAAAACGACCCGAGAAAGGCTGATGAAGTCAATTTAATCAAATGAAATTGTAGAAGTTAACAAGTACCACCACGGTTCCATATGACTCCATGCAGAATGTCTGGGCTTCAGCCCTTGCCTCACCGACCCCACCCTTCTGTGCTGTACAAGGCTCAGGGTAGGAGTAAGTGTCAGCACCTTTATACCAGCCCCGTGGTGCACACAGCTGAAGCTCGGGAACTGTTTTCGACAATGATACTCAGAGTGAACCTAGGGGAGTCTGAGATCACTGGAGGCATGAAGTGCACGTGTGCAAAAGCAGCTCATTTGGTTAGTTAGCAAGCCAGTCTACCTCACTCAATTTTGCATCTCAGTGCAGTGAATCACCTCCTATTTATCAAAGGTGCATTATGGGGGAAAATAACAGGTTTCTAGTGGAGGATTCTTAACTGGGGTGTGCACGGGAACCACCTGCGATCTCAAGCAGGCATGTGAGTCCAGACCCTCCCCATGTGGTGGGGCAGCGAACGTCACTGGGAGAGTGAGTCTCAGGTGGTCAGGATGCAGAGCCCTGAGAAAAACATACTGCGATATAGGCACTTATGGAGGGGGAATGCGCTAAGGTCTCACGAATCATTGAGAGTCTGCCCAACTCCAACCACTGACTAGAAGAAATCCTACTTTTTCACTAGAGTTTGCAGCTCTACCTATAACCACTAGATGGTGGCCTTGCACCAGTGACCAGATTAGGAATGGCCGTGCCTCAATATTCAGATGTCTTCTAGGAGAAACATGATTCCCCTTAAATAATAACACTTGCAGAGCCCTCTTGTCTGAAAAACGGAAAATCAGGGACTGCTTGCACTAGGAATTTCCTAAATCTTCCCTCAACATCACTGTAACACAAATTGGGTTTTCTAGCAGGGGTCGGCCAACTTACAGCCCTTGGGCCAAATCCAACACCCTTGTGCTAAGAACGGTTATGTTTTTAATGGTTTCAAAAAAATCAAATGAATAATACTTCACGACATATGAGAGTCATGTGAAATTCACTTACTAGCGTGCATGAATGAATTTTGGAGGCACACAGCACACTCATTCGTTTGTGAACTATCCACGCCGCTTTCAGGCTGGGGCACAACCCTGTCATCAAATATTCTTCCTAGTAAAGCCATCCTTCCCTAGGCACAGAAACAAGAAATATCCCACGTCCTAGGTGAGATCCACAGAATATCCCGGTGGACTAAGACATCTCCTGAACTCCGGAAACACTCACTACCTACCTCAGTTAACTGGCCTTAAAAATAGTTTTAAATGGAAGTTTTCCCATCCATAAAGTGGAACTCTGGTGGTGAGGCTGTTCTCGAGAACTTGAGGTAATTTAGGTCAAGCGCCTGGCACAATGCTGGCATATAGCATGCCCTCAAAGGGATGATGATAATGCTACTGTTGAGGATGGTTTTAAAAAAATATTGATTTATCTATTTATTTATTTATTTTTGGCTGCGTTGGGTCTTCGTTGCTGCGCGCGGGCTTTCTCTAGTTGCGGCGAGCGGGGGCTGCTCTTCTGTTGTGGTGCGTGGGCTCCTCATTGTGGCTTCTCTTGTTGCAGAGCACGGGCTCTAGGCACGCAGGCTTCAGTAGTCGTGGCGCACGGGCTTAGTGGCTCCGCGGCATGTGGGATCTTCCCGGACCAAGTCTCGAACCCGCGTCCCCTGCATTGGCAGGCGGATTCTTAACCACCGCGCCACCAGGGGAGTCCCGAGGATGGGTTTCGTGTTTTTAAATGATTGAGAAAATGCCAAAAGTGGAATAATATTTCATAACAGACAAAAATTATCTGATATTCAAATTTCAGCATCCATAAATAAAGTTTCATTGGACCACAGCACACGCATCATTTACAGAGCGCCTATGGTTGCTTTGGAGTTGGGTAGTCTCAACAGCAACTGTGTGGTCCGCAAGGTTTAAAATATTTACTCTCTGGCCTTTTGCAGAAAAAATGTGCTGATAACTGTTCCATAAAATGAAAATACTCACACTTCAGCACTTGTACTTATTTGAAATAAAAGATGAATGTTAAGAGTAGGGCTGGAATCCTAAGCATTGTTTCATTTTAGAAACCACAAATACAATGTTACAATCGTATGCACAATTCTGTTACTATCCGCAGCAAGAATAACAGAATGCTTCTAAGAAAACCCGACTTCCTTCTGCAGGATTTAAGCAACCACAAAAGGAAGGCCTCACTGGGGATGAACAGCAGGCACTAACTCTTTACCTCATTTATTTCATTAGTTCTTCTGCCTTCAAAGCCAGCAAACACCGCACTCCCTTCCTTGCTAGGGGTCAGGGGAACAGGTGAGGACGATCTGCTATGAACGGGTGTCTCTTCAAAAGGAAAAGATGTTAATTATTCACTTGTAAATCACAGAGCTACGGAATTAAAGATTGTTGGAAGACGTTTCCAAGCAGCAGAGACGTTATTAATCTTTAACAATAAGACTTCCCTAATGAAGACAATACCTGGCATATTATTTGGCGGAAAAAAGCAAAGCAAAGGAATCAAGTACTGAGACATGCTACGTGATGAACCTTGAAAACATTATGTTAAGTGAAAGAAGCCACAGACAGAAGGCCACATATAGTATGATTCTCCTGATATGAACACACGCCCAGAAGAGGCAAATCCATAGGGACGGGAAGGAACTGGTGGTTGCCCAGTACGGCAGATTAGGGCTGAGGGGAGGGACTGCTACCAGACTTGTGAGCCAGCTCTAACCTGGTCAGCGCCAAGGATCCACGCTGCAGAGCTGAAGGCGTGGGGGGCTCCCTTCTCTTAGCTATAGCTGATGGTAGGTTAGGCAAAATGCCTCATGAGCCCCAGGCGGGCCGAACTCCTGAGTCAAATTCCCAGAGCCGAGCAGGCGAATCTGGATGTGACCCTGTGCTCATCCTGTTCTCCCCCAGCCCCTCCTGCCGGCTGGACTCCTTTCAGAAGCACGAAGTGAACATCAGCTCTCCCCGGCGCAGCCTTCCTGCACGGGGAGTGGACCTACTCTTTTCCAGGTGCAGGAACAGCTTGGGCATGCTGGCAGACGCGTCCTGCTGCCGCCGCTTGGGCTGAGGCGAGGCGCTGCTCTCCGACAGCCTGTCGCAATTGGCGGAGTGGCGTGTGGACCGCCTCAGAGACTGCAAGGCTTCCGGCTCGGCTTTGCGCCTTTTGGGGGTGGCTGGCTCCCCTGTGGTCGGCTGACTCTCTGTGGACTGTGGTGTGGATGGATTCAACAAAGGGGGGCTTGGAGAGAGCTCCTCCTGGTTCCTACGGAAGAAAGGGGAGAGCGTCACACATGCCTGGCCCACAGAATCCCTGTAAAACCTGGAGGGGTTCTGCAATGTCTTCTTTCAGACAGTAAACACACCCTCCACTCCACTCCAGGAGGCTTAGAAACTTTCACTTCCAGATGTGCCAAAACAAATATTTTCTTAAAAAGTAACTAAACATATTAAATCATTTTAGCCCTTTAAAGGATTCCTCAAGGCACACTGGCGTTAAAGATTGTGACGTCCTCTTATACTTGTCTTAGATCAGTGGTTCTCAACTGGGAGTGATTCCACTCTGCCAGGGGACACTGACACCTTTTGGAGACAGTTTTGATTGTCACAACGGGGAAAGTGCCGTTGGGATCTAGTGGGTAGAGCCCAGGGATGCTGCTCAACACCCTACAGTGCACAGGACGGTCCCACCACCAAAGACGATACAGTTCAAAACATCAGTAGAGCCAAGGTTGAGAAACCCTGGTGCAGAGAATAGGAATACCACGTTATCTCATCACAGTGTAACTACTGGTAAGACTAGAAACACCACAAACATCGGCCAAATTTCGTGGAAACACACAGTCCACCCCAGACACTGGGAACCTCGAGGTTTGGAGGAGGGCATATGGGGACATCAACACAGGTCCCCAGTGAGTCATACAGGCCTCTCAAATGGGGTGGAACCAATGGGGAAGGAAGGCAGGCTGAGAAGAGACGGTCATGAGGCAGACAAACAGGAGACAGGACCCGGGAAGGAAAGGGATGGGGTGGGGGGAAAGGTGGCCGACCCATGGCACAGCAAGTGGGAAGCTGTCAGTGCCCTTGAGGAGCAGACAGAGGTGGGAGACGAAGGCAGCTGGTAAACAGGCAAGAAGAGATGGATGAGTGGAAATCATGAGAACAGACCACTCTCTCAGGAAGACAGGCCTCGGGGAGAGAGGGAAGTAGCTTACACAGATGTAGGCATAGACTCAGGCTGGGGGACTTTCTACCCCCGCAAAGAATAGATATTGGGAAATGCTTGGTCACTGAGGGAAGAAAGTGGTGACACAGCAGACTGGGAAGGAAACCAAGCTTACCTGAAGGGCAAAGGTGGCCAGCCCTTCACGAACTTCCTCATTTAATAACTACCTGCAGAAGCAAATGTTCTTTCCATCGTACAGAGGCAAAAGCAAGAGGCTCAAAAGACACCTCCCCAAGTGACACAACCTATACGTGAGGGAGCCAAATTCAAACCCACAGCTACCTTTCTCAGGCCGTGCCCTCTTCACCCCACTGTCTTTGGAGAGCACGGGATGGCTACACAAGAGCCAACTTCTCTACGCTGAAATCTTCACTTGGTAAAACCTTTTAGAGCCATTTGCAAGTGAATGACGACTTAGCTTACCCAGGAAAAAAGAAAACCCCAGTATGGGCGCTTTGCAATTTACTCCCTCCCTCAAACGTGCCGGCCCCACAGCATCCAATGGAAATCTTCAAAAACAGATTTAGCTATTTCATTGCTGATATCCGATGGTTGAACTGCAAGTTAACTTACCTATTAGCGTTTGTGGTACTTTCCTTAATCGGAAGAAAAAATTTGGACGAAGTCACCTTTTTATACTGAACTTGTTCATATGGATAGAGCAAAACCAATGGGAGAGTGTAATCAAAGGTTATTCTTAACCCATCCACCATCTCCTTACAAAGGTCAACGCTGGAAGGATTAAAGAGATGAGAGATGCAATAAAATAATAGAACTTTCCAAAATGTCACAATGAAATTGCACATTTTAAGAAGGAAGAGTTTTAAATGCTATATACTACACCTATGTGTGTAAAAAATAAAGTTAGTCTGTAGACGCTAATAAAAAAGAATTAAATGGGAACACAGATCTATAATATAAAGTGCAATAAGTAATTTCACCTTACCACACTGAACACAAATGAATATGCCCAGTGCCACACAAGGAGCCCAAGCAGTCTGTGCTGCAGAAGGTGGACAGACCCCAATCACCGGGAGCTGAAGGGGGCGGGCCTGATGAACTAACACACCTGTTTAAACTTGAACAATCTACTTGTCTGATTCTACTCCTGCTGGGTCACGTGCGCAAGGCAAGCTATGAGGACAATTACTCAGACTAGGATAAAGACCTGTTTGTAAACAAGCCTCGATAAAATTCTCATCCCCCATTCTGGTACTTCTCCAGGAAAAAAAAAAGGGTTAGCTCCCTAAATTACATCATTGAAAAAAACTCCAGGTGTTGAGGCAGTGCATATACTCAATGGATCCACACCACATACCTAACGAGTTGCTGAACATTCCGAAAAAGGGACAATATTTTGAAATTAAACTGGTTATTATGTGAATCATCAAGTGCTACAGTAAATGAATTCATAATAACTGAAACAGAGACATGTGACTTGTTGTAAATGGAAGTCACTTCTCTAATACCCGAAGCGAACCGTGAAACGCCAACCGTCCCTCCCCTGCTTACTTCTTTTCTGCTGGGATATAATGCACATTCATGTTGGCATGTGGCATAGCGTGATGGTGACGAGGCCTCTCATTGGCTGAAAAGGCTGCATTGATAGCAAAATGCTTCACGTATGATTCCAAAATAGTTATGATGTTGGTCTGGCACGGAAGTTTCACTAACTGTTGACAAAAATATAAACATCTGATGTATACATCCCCTTGTATAAACCATACATTCCAAGAAACAGTGGTCTTGTCTACATCATTTTTGAAGTTCAAAAATAAAGCCAATTGTGTTTGAAGATAATTTTTTGAGTAAATGTGCTTTGAAGCTCTTTGACTTTTTTCTTCCACTGATCATATCCCCATGTAGATTACAGTAATAATTTTAAAAATAAATGCAAGCAGTGATTCTCAGCTTAGTGATCCATTAGAACCACCTGCGGAGCCTCTAAGATATCCACAGCTGCCACCCCCAACACCAAGAATCAATTTCACCTTGACCTCTTGGTTGAAGCCCAGGCATCAGGACTTTGCGAAGCTCCCTAGAAGATTCTAATGGGCAGCCAGGGCTGGAAAAGACTGCACACTTTCATCAGCAGAACAGTACTGTCAGAGAAGTTTAAAACCCGACTCAGTACAAAACTTAAAATACGAATTTCATTCCTCCAAGGTTCTCAACTTTTTAAGGTTGCAAAATACAGCTAAATGAAAGCTCTATTACAGATCCATGTTTTACATGTTATCCGTGTATACCCGTTTCCTCCTGTTGATATAGTAACAATCGTCCTCAAGCTTCTTCTTCAGAACTTCAGGGATTTCTATAGTTATTGTTCTCTCTTCCATTTCCTTTTTTGCATGCAGCTCTGGTTCTTCCTTCTGCAATATCACAATTGCATTTTTAGCTACCTAAAACAGAGAGTCTATATCCAAAGAAGGACTAACATAAGGACAGCCTACAATGAAACAAACCCAGTTAATCTTCGCGATTTACACCAGTAATGATGCCAAGTGTTCTAATGAAAAGTATATTAAAAGCCAAAAGTTCACTTGTTTTAGGCCACTAACTACACTGCAAATGATTATTTTGCTTCTTCCCAACTTAACTTTACCAGTGGGATTCATGTTAACTTTGTAGACGGGCAAACAGAAGATGCCAAACTCTGACACTTAATCGGCGTTATAAAAAGTTCACACTTTCACTGCAAAGAAAGAGGTAACTATGATTCGTGAAAACACTTTATGGGTACGAAGAGCCATGGAGAGGTTCTTACAGTAACTCTAAGTAAGGGTTAAGGGTTATTTTCCCTTATATATGAAGTACAATTTTACAATATTTGGTTCAAAAAAACATTTCACAACTAGAAATTTACCACTAAAATATATGCCAAAGACAAAGAGTTTTTACAAGAAAAACTTTATACCACTTCAGTCTTTTCTTCAATATCACTTTCTTCACTTATTTCTTCATCCTTTTCTTCACTACTGTCATCAGAGGAACTGCTTATTGCTAGGTAAAACAAACAATACCACGCAAACCTGCATTAGACACTTCCCTAACCCTTATGTTTACAATTCTTTAAGGTGGCACGCATGTCCCACTGCTGGTAATAATAAACTACTATCCTGCATAAATTTTAAACGCTGAACACAATTATTGTACCTTTCAGAAGAGAAATTTATTTTGAAAAAAATATAACACCAATTTCAAGGGATGCCGCATTCTTAAGTGGAGCAAGGTACCAAGAAGAAAACAGGAGAATGCACCTCTCAGGGGTCCGTATACAGACACTGGCTGAGAAGGCAGTGGTCATGTGCAAGACTGATGAGGTCTAATTAGAAACTTATTGACTGCTACTTTAATTGTCAAAAACAAAAGGGGCAAATGTTTTATGTAATGAGCTTACAATGTTTCCCTGTCTATAATTCGAATGAATCTCCCCCCTCAATCCTGCGGTATAAAAGAACTAGGTAAAACTCCTTTTAACCAGAGAAAATGAGTCAAGCCACTCACAGTTTTCAACATTTTCATCTTTTTCTTCAGCAGGGAGGCTTTTTAAGACAGAGTCCACACCAGGCAACCTGCAGCGCTTCCTCTTTCTTCCGGTGCTTCTCCTGAAACAAACACAGCTGAAACGCTGACGATGACCGATATTGGTCTTGAGGAAAAAAACCAAACACGATAACAGTAATTCCTAAGCACCTAAGATATAATTAAACTTTAAAACATAACTGGTAATCTCCACTTCAGAATACTACACGATAACCTCTCTGAAAGCACAGCAGTTATTTCGAAAAATAGAAACGCTATTCGCTAACACACTTTAAAAATGTAAAATTACTTAAGAAACCATGCTTACCAGATTTTAAAACTTTTATACCATAAAAATTCTAAACACTAAAAGAAAACACACTGAGTAACATTTATATGCTTTTTGTATTCTTACAGGCGAGCTACAGCTTTCCTTGCCAATTTACGCTGTAATCTCCGATTTTCATCGGTGTCACGAAGGACATGATCTTCAGCTGCCCATCTATCCCAGCTAATCAAACAAAAAAGGAAAAGAATGTAAAATTCATTATTTTAGTTTGATATGAAACAAATGTTAAAAGCACCTCACAGGAAGAGATGTGTCTCAGAATTACTTACATTTTAGAAAACTATTTAAATATTTTAAAATCACAAAAAAGATGTAAATAAACTGAAAACGGAACTCATTCAGACACAGAAGCAACTGGGGTTTCCAAAATTACCCATAGAGAATCCAAATATAATCGACTTAGAAATAATCATTCTTCAGAGTAGGCAAGGTTTGATTTTTTAAAAAAAGCAAAAACAGGAAATGAAACTTTCCTAGGAGTGTTTCTAGAACTTAACAAAGAAGTTTGCAATGTTCCTGTGCAGAGGTGATCAATTTTCAGTCCGGTTTAACAAGTACACTCACCTTCTGTTCCAACCATTAAAATGGATCAGATATTCTGGGATCTTTCTGCCTTTTTCGTCTTTCCCAACAATAACATCGACAATCTGAAACCAGGAAATATCGTCCACAAACGACACAGCATAGAGAATATTAGAAGCTGGATCAGGAAAACTAGATCATAGACCTTTTCGTAAAAGAAAAGAAAGCATTCTCTCCTTCTTTAGACAGAGAGCTGGACTGAAACATTTTTCCTTTCAATTCCATTTTTTTCCTGAGTGGATGCCTCAAAATAGGAAGCATCCCTCCAACCACCCCGATTGGTCTCTGAGTGTGAGAACGGGTGCAGCTTCCGAAACCACTGGCCGGCCGAACTGTCACTAACTATAAAGGGTCCAGGCTAGACAAGCGAGCTGCAGCCGAGAGACCTTTGGGAGTTGTAGTCTCCTGGGCTCCGCTGCGTCCAGGTCCAGTTCGGCTCGCAGCTTACGCCATCCCTCCCAGCGGTGTCCCCTGGAAGACGCCTGGGGCAAATGATGGGGCGTGTCACCCTTAGGGACACTCAAGGCGGGGAGGGAGGAAGCACAGCAAACAGAAAACTGAGACGGGGGCAGCGGGGGCAGAGTCCGAAAGTAAAATGTAGAGCCCGGAAGGCTTGGGCAATCCCCCAAAGCGCAGCACCTCCCAGACACACCTGGGGCCCGGGGCTAGCCCCCAACTCCCGGAGTGCGAGGCCAACTCCCTCTGGCCGTTCAGACCTTAGTTGCTGCAGCTGTGGCTCAACGTCCCCCGAGCCCCGGAGACTTAGGTGGACAGGCACGGGGTGCGACACGGAGATTGAAAACCTAAATGCTGCAAGGCCCTGAAGGACTATGACAGCCGGGCAACCTTGCCCTCGGGGTGGGGGTCGCGGCCTACGGGAGGGGGCGAGCCTAGAAACGACTGGGGCCCCAGGGCAACGACGTCGCCAGTCCACGGCCAGCACTGTGGCGCTATGGATTAGGATCTGGCCCGGGTCGATAAGGGCGAGGTGCGGGAGCCCACGCGGCACTAGATCGTACAGGATGAGGGGCGGTTTAACCGGAAGGCAGAAGCTGTGTGCCAGCGACCTCCTGGATATGCGCCCCCGCTGCCAGCTCCCCGGCCTAACGACGTCGCACACCAGGTTCCGAGGGCGCCAGGGCACCCCAGGCACCGGACGGAAGCGGAAGCGCCCGGGCCCCGACTCCCCATCGCGGTGTCCCGCGAGCGCCCCCTGTCGTCCGTGTGGCGCCGCGCAGGCCGAGGAGCCGCGAGCAGGGAGCACCCGGGCCCCGCCACTTCCCCCGCTCCGCGGCGCCGTCCACACCCGCATCCGCGTTCGCCTCCCGTCCCGGGGTCCCCGGCCCGCGCCTCCTCCCTGTCCCTCCGCGGCGGCACCTTGGCATCGTACAGCACTCGCGCCTTGGTGGGGTCAGGCTCGAAGCACAGCACTTTCTCCCCTGAGTGGAATTTAAATTTCATGCCCTCGCTCGCGCTCATTTGCTCATCGTGGCGGAGGGCGAGGCTCCGGGGCGGGCGGAGCGCGCGCGGTGGGGGAGGGGAGTGGGGGCGGGGAGGTGGCGCGCTTCTGCTGGGGTGGTGGGGAAGGAGCGGGGACTGGCGGAGGCTGCGACCAGCCCGCCCTCGGCCCCGCCTCTGCCCGCCTCGCGCCACTGCCGGACCTCGGAGCAGCCGGGCGCGCGCGCTCCCGATCGAGCGCGCCGCTGCGAGTCCTCGCCGGGCTGCGAGTGGGGAGCCCGCGGCCGAGGTCTGCCCGCAGAGCGGCCCCTCGCGCCCTCCTGGGAAAGGCGGCCGAAGCGGGGCCCACGGGGTCTTCGCGCCGGACACCCGCTCTCCGGTCCGGGGACGGGAGACGCTAGGAGAGAGCCCGTCTGGGGTGGGCACTGGCTGTGGGGAAGCCGGCCGGCCGGCGGCTGCCTTCCGGGAGCTCCCTGGCCGCGCCGCATCCTCCACCTTAGCAGAGCGCGGTGGCCACGCGGGGAGGACGTCGGGCTGGGGTCGGGTCTAGATGGGCAGTGGCCTTGGGCGGGGGGCGAAGGGTGGTGGAAGAGTGAATAAAGCACTGGGGACATATCGGGGCCAGGACAAGCAGGTGGCAGGCCTGGAGGCTCCCAGTGACAGCGGGTGAGCCGTGGGCGGCGAGGCTGATGGGTCCTTACCAGGTCGTTCCACGGTTTTCCAACCCCCAGAACTCGCAGAGATGCTCCCTCAAGGTCTCTCTTCTCCAATACTGTACACCGAAAACTCTCTACAGGTGAGAGGTGTTGTACTAGCAGGTACCTGAGGGGATGCTCAGGACGAATGACAAATGCTGGGAGACGCTTCTTGAAGGGCAAACCTCTACAGACAGGAAAGATGGTGCTGGGTTTGTTTTCTTTTGAGGAATGGAAAGTCTTTAGGCAGTGTAGTTGCTGAATTAAGACCCAACTGGAGACCAGCTTTGAGGCTCTGGGGTGGTAGTGAATTGCCAGTCCTCCACACTCTGGGCTCTGTTCTTGACTCCAGAAATTTGCACTTGCCTCCGCCTTCACTGGCTTCCTGGTACACATACATCCTTCAGACTTCACTTTGGACACAGCCAAGAGAAAACCCCTCAGGCTTCCCTAGATGATAATACACCCCTCCGGGATTCCCCCCGCCCCAGCCCTCTATTTATCCATTTCTTGCATTTACTACTCTGCAGTAGGAGGGCTGTTCATTTGCAAAATGCCCTCTTTAAAATGCTCAGCTTCTTGAAGCTTGGGAAGGCAGGGCTGGAGGGAATCTCATCCAGTTCATCATTGCACACTCTTAGCACACAATGAAGACTGATTGATTGATTGGATAGATTATGGATTTATGAAATAGAATCCACAAAACTCAGAGATCAATTGAATGTGAAGGTGGGAAGTGAAGGAGGAATCTTGGAAGACTTCCAGATTTTCTGGCATAACGAGTTGGGTGAGTGCTAGGTCCATTGGCCAGAATAAGGGCTATCAGAGGAGGGACAGGTTGGGGGAAGCCACGGAAGACCTGTGTCTGGGATTAGACAGTGGAGAAGCCAGAACTGGAGTCATGATTCCTCTTCAGGTTGTGCTTTATCAGGGATGAGATTTTGACGATGGGGTTCCCCGTAAATGGCAGGGGGAACTCTGGGCCACAAGCAATGGCATGTCATGGTTAAGCCATAACTCAAGTATTAATGTTTTTATTTTTCTTGCTGGTGAATGGAGATTTCCTCTCCAGATTCTAGCCTTTCACAGCAAAACTTTGGCTGCTTTCTTTTGTTTCTCTCCATTTCTACCCCTGATGTCCTTGAGCAATGTCTTTTTCCCCATCCCCCTAAAAAGTCCAAGAATGCAAAAGCCGTCAGTATCCTAAAAGCTACGAATCCCACCAATGGGAACACCCCTTGCAGCCCTCATCCAGATTAGGACCCACCAGAGAGGTCTCCATGTCTAATGTGGGTGGAGCATCTTTTTCTCTTGCGGGTAAAGGTAAAGAACACGGTGGGCTCTGGGATCCAGTCCCACACTTGTCACTTCCTAGTTCATGTGTAACCTTGGACAAGTGATTAGTCTCTCTGTGATGCAGTTTTCTTACATTTAAAGTGAAGATAATAGTGGCTTCTACCTCAGTGTTGTTTTAGGAATAAATCAGTCTATTCAGTGCATATGCCTTTGTGTAGTACTTGGCATAAGTGCTGGGTAAGGGCTTGCTATTAACATTAGGCATTTCTTGACCATTTCTCCTTGTCCCCGATTCATTCAACAAATATCGATTGAGCCTCCTGTGTGCTGGATGCTAGACACATAAAGTAGGATACAGATATTACCCCTGGCCTCAAAGAGGACACATCTCAGGAGGGCCAGAGCATGCAAGCAAGTGCAAGCCTCATGAGTGCTCTGATAAAGCTGGCCCGGAAGAGAACAGACACAAGTGCTTACGTCTCCCTAGGAGGAGGGAGAGTGTCAGAAAAAGCTCCAGAGTGGAAGTGCTCTGGTTAAACAATAAACTGAAGATATTAAACATTTTAAGAGTTTATTTGAGCAAAAATCTATTGGAATCTGGCAGCACCAAACCAGATGTGGTTAGGAGTGCCACACTGTGAGGAGCTCAGGGAGAGGCTTTCACAGAGAAAAGGCAGACGTAAGGAAAGTGTTGATTGGCTATAGCATAAAGACCAGTTGGCTGCTTGTGATTGGTTGTCCTTAGCATTTTGATTTCATAACCTTGAGGAACTTACAGGCTTAGATTTTGGTTCGCTTACCTAGGCTGCCAAGGCATTAGAGCCACCTCAGTCTAATGGCCTCTTTGTTTAATTAATTAGACCATTCCCCCCTTTTGGTCATCCTCTCATATGGGAGAGATTGAACAAAACTTTGGTATTAGCGCCACTCTCGGTCACCAACAGAGTTAAATTGTTCTTGTCTCATTGTGAAACTCACATAGGTTTTGATGTCAGATCCATGGAAGAATTGTTTTTGCTGTTTATCTCGTTTTTCATCTTGTTTCTGTTTCTCTAAGTGCAGTGAGACCATCTGATGTACTGCTGATGGCTATGAACATGCATTTAAGACCATTGAGAGAACATAGCACACCAGGGGCTCTACAATGATGACTATTAGGAAGATAATACAAAGAGACTGAAGTATACTCCTTAACCAGGGCCACCATGAATCAAACCAATTGGTTTCAAATAAATCAAAGAATGTACCTGAAGGGACATCAACCTGTTTTAGCCAAGTGGCTTATTTGCTAATTTCTTGTATCTGCTCCGGTACCAGAGATATTGATCTGGGTACAGCAGGAGGTATTTGCTATGGCACAGACTCCTCTTTGTTCAGCCAACAAGTACTTTAAAGCAACTGTATTATCTAAACCACCTTAGCAAGAAAGTCTCCGGACTTCTGTTGCGTAGCTATGGCCTTAGCAGCAGATGCAGTGATAGTGGTCAGAGTTAAGGAGCATTGTCTTTCCATGCATTAACAGAGAGAAAATGCAAGTAGCCAGAAGGCAAAAGGAATAAAGATTTCATAATGGAGATGAAAATCTTGATCTGTGATCTTGGCAGAGTTGTTTACTTCAAGATGCCAACTGCTTCTGGGGAGGAACTTCCCTAGTTACTTTTAATTTTACATCTACAGCTGGCGTGCAGTTCCAAGATTCTGGAGAAGCCCTTTTTAATTGGGGGATGCGTACCCAGGTTCAATTCCCTGAAATTTGGCTGTGATCTGGGTAGTGAGAATGACCTGGTATCGTCCCTTCCAAGGAGGTTCAAGGATAGTCGTTCTTAGTGATTCCAAATCAGAAGAGTGGGAGAAAATTGGAAACATTAGTTTGGAGAGTTGTAGCCAGATATTTGAGGAAACTAGAAGAACTCAGGATCCACTTCAGTTTACAGATACACAGTTGTTTCCTCTCACCTTTATTATTTCTAACTGGCTTTAATTATATATATTTATTAGAATTCTTGACCCTTTAGAATCCTTTATTCCGAGTGAAAACTACGAAGTAATCAGTGTGGACTGTTTGTTACACTAGCATTCTGTGGATTGGCAAATTTATAAATACTTTTCACCGTTTCTAGAAGTATATTCTTCCTCTTAGTAATTTTTCAATGTGGCACAAAATATGCTTACTGATAGAACCAAATATCTTTAGTTCCTCTGCCAAAGAAAGCCAAAAGTGGATAAATCTATGTTCAGTAATTAATGTTGCAGTATTTTATCTTACTTGGAAATGATCTAGATGTTCAATGACTAGCCTTCATTTAACTTATCTCATCCAATTTTAAGGTTTTAAGTTACCAAAAAGAGTTTGGAAACTATTCTTAAGCAAATATACCAAAAGGCATAATTATTGTTGAAAAGTACATTTATAAATTTTTATCGGACATCTCCTTAATTTACTTGTTCTTAACAATTGTTTAGATTACTCATGAAAATTTCATGAGACATTGAACAGCCAGTCATCCTCTTAAGTTACCGTTCTTGCTGACAAATTATGTAACAGAGATTGCAAAAGCATATTTGACTTTAGTTAACCTTGGTAGAATAAAAATATTCTACTTAATACTGATCACTCTAAAGATATGCCTGTTTCAATTAAACCAACAGACTTAAACTAGCTTTCATTCACCGAAGATTATGCTGGATCATGTGAACTTGAAAAACACTTGGGTTGGTTTCTACATTTCTTAGCATACACTTGATTTATATAAATGTTTGTTTTTTCAGTCTATTAAATAGAGCTCTTTACAAATTAATTTTGGCTGTACCATCAGAAGGTAGAAGAATATCACAAATTTATCACCTACATACATAAACATACAGACAGATGCAGAGGTCTTATAGCTTTTGTTTAAAAATTTTAGCCATGAGATACATACAATAATGCAAAATTCACTAGTTTATAAAAGAATGGTTGGGTCCAAATTGTGTTTCTGGCATAGCCAGATATTTGAGGAAACTAGAAGAACTCAGGATCCACTTCAGTTTACAGATACACAGTTGTTTCCTCTCACCTTTATTATTTCTAACTGGCTTTAATTATATATATTTATTAGAATTCTTGACCCTTTAGAATCCTTTATTCCGAGTGAAAACTACGAAGTAATCAGTGTGGACTGTTTGTTACACTAGCATTCTGTGGATTGGCAAATTTATAAATACTTTTCACCGTTTCTAGAAGTATATTCTTCCTCTTAGTAATTTTTCAATGTGGCACAAAATATGCTTACTGATAGAACCAAATATCTTTAGTTCCTCTGCCAAAGAAAGCCAAAAGTGGATAAATCTATGTTCAGTAATTAATGTTGCAGTATTTTATCTTACTTGGAAATGATCTAGATGTTCAATGACTAGCCTTCATTTAACTTATCTCATCCAATTTTAAGGTTTTAAGTTACCAAAAAGAGTTTGGAAACTATTCTTAAGCAAATATACCAAAAGGCATAATTATTGTTGAAAAGTACATTTATAAATTTTTATCGGACATCTCCTTAATTTACTTGTTCTTAACAATTGTTTAGATTACTCATGAAAATTTCATGAGACATTGAACAGCCAGTCATCCTCTTAAGTTACCGTTCTTGCTGACAAATTATGTAACAGAGATTGCAAAAGCATATTTGACTTTAGTTAACCTTGGTAGAATAAAAATATTCTACTTAATACTGATCACTCTAAAGATATGCCTGTTTCAATTAAACCAACAGACTTAAACTAGCTTTCATTCACCGAAGATTATGCTGGATCATGTGAACTTGAAAAACACTTGGGTTGGTTTCTACATTTCTTAGCATACACTTGATTTATATAAATGTTTGTTTTTTCAGTCTATTAAATAGAGCTCTTTACAAATTAATTTTGGCTGTACCATCAGAAGGTAGAAGAATATCACAAATTTATCACCTACATACATAAACATACAGACAGATGCAGAGGTCTTATAGCTTTTGTTTAAAAATTTTAGCCATGAGATACATACAATAATGCAAAATTCACTAGTTTATAAAAGAATGGTTGGGTCCAAATTGTGTTTCTGGCAGATAGAATAAGTTAAGTTTATCTGCTCAGATGGTTAAAGATTTTACTGATACTAGTGGAAAAAAGTTTTAAGATTTTTCATTCACTCAATTTCCAAATAGCTGCTGCTGCCACTTCTTTTTTCCTGATAAGAATGACTTCCCTGGAGTTTGTATTTCATGAGGTGCCTCTGGGCATCCTAGAGAAGACCAGGTAAACCATTTATACCTCACAGCTCTCCCTGGGAGGGAAATGATCGATAACCAATGTGTTTTCCAGCCAATGTGAATTTGGAAAGGAAGGGACGACGTGAAATTTTCCCTTCCTCTCTCGACCAGGCTCCACAGATTTTGGAGAGCTGACCTTGGTAAGAATTCTTACCCTTTGCCAGGCTTCTGCCAGTTTTCCCAGGATGCCGTCTGCAGGATTCGGAGTGAGTGGGGTGTCCCAGTGGGTCCCATCCTGGTCACTAGAAACTGTAGAGGAGGAAAAATAACTTTCCTTTTACCCTTCATAGTGAGTGCCTTGCTGAGACCCCTTTTCTCTAGGGCACCTCGTAAGGGGATAAGGTTATCTCAGGTGGTTAAAAGTTCTCCACTGTGGCCACTGTAATTCAAGACTATCTTTGTTAAGGTTAACCTTAAAACAAAATTTTATTCACCTGAGGCCTCATACTGGACCCAGTCTGGTTTCTAGGTCAAACCCAGTCTGTCCTGGACCGGGTCTGGTTTCTAAGTTGGACCCAGTCCGTCCCCAGACCCATTTCGGTTTCTAAGTCGGAACCACTTTGTTCTGCACCGGGTCCAGTTTCAAAGTCGGACCCAGTTCATCATCGGACCTCATTTGGACCCGGTCTGTCCTGGTAGTTTTTAAATTGGACACAGTTTGTCCCTGGACTCGGTTCGGTTTCTAAGTCGTAACAAGTCTGATTCTGGCCAGTTTCTGGACCCAGTCCGGAGAAAGAAAGGCTCGAAGTCTGAAAGCTCATAACGCAAAAGCCGGAGCTGGGATCCAGACTCCGAGAGGGGCTCGCCCACCTCCAGAGGCAGCGAGCAGGCAGCTGGTCAAGGGGCTTCACAGGTACCTCTGCTTGTTTGCTCAGTGCTCCTGGGGGCTCCTTTGGTTCCCTGTTCTGGCACCAGAACTGTTAAAACATAAACTGAGGCATATTAAAAATTCTTAAGAGTTTGAACAAAAATCGATTAGAATTGGGCAGCACCAAACCGGAAGTGGTTAGGAGTGGGCTGCTGACCGGAACTGGGTGCCGGGGGGACTTTTATAGAGAAAAGGCATAACCAACGTAAGGAAATTGTTGATGGGATGTAGCTTCAAGCTCAGTTGGCTGTTTGGTATTGATCGTCCATAGTTGTCAATTTGGTAACCTTGAGGCATTTACAGGATTAGATTTTGATTTTGGTTTACTTATATAGGCCTCCGAGGCATTAGAGCCATCTCCATCTAATGACCTCCTTGTTTAATTAGTTCAACACTTGAGCTGAAGTTTATAAGGTATTTTCCTCCTCCACTTTTTTTTTCTTTTTGCAGGGGATTAGCAGATTAAAATAGTTATCAAATGTCTTATAACAGAAATCTTTTTTTATTTCTCGTAATAGGTCCTCTAGTGGGTGACTGACCTGCAGAGATCCCTTCTCTTGGCTATAGCAAGGTATGTCCATGTGGCAAATTTATTAATTGTTCACACGTGGCCTTTGGCTATTCCAGGTTCGTGGCGGCTAGCAGAACCCCAGTTTTGTACGGGTGTTTGCCTTCCCAAGTCCTCAGAGTAGACCTCCCACTAGAGATCGTAGGCCTGGCTTCTGAGTTTACATGTGGAATAGCTGGGGAACTTTTAAAACCTACTGTTGCCTAGCGTTAACATTGTTTCCAAAGCTCCCAGGTGATTCCAATGTGCAGGCAGGCCTGAGAACCATTCATCTTGCTGTGATTGGTTTCGGGCATGGACATGTGATATAGTCCCGGCCACTGAGAGAAGTTTTCATGGTGAGGGGAAAGAGCGGGGGCGAGCACAGCTGGAAGGAAAGATTCCCCTCTCTCCCACCAAAAAGGGGTGGATGTGATATAAGCGCTCCTCTTTCTTACTGGTCTTTATTGTCTGCGTGGGAATGTCGGTTAAGTGCTGCAGCCAACCATCCTCGGTGCTCTGAGGATGAGTGTAAAATGCTAGGGCTGGATCGCTTGCCTGGGTCTTTGATACGTTGTTGCGTCCCTAGCTCACTGAAATTAACCAACTGTGCTGCCTAACTCCAGGCTTCCTGTTACGCGGTATAATAGATCCTGGTGCAGCCCATACTGCCCTGATCACACCTCTTCTGCAGTTGTAGAGAGTTAAGTTACTGGCACCTAGCATAATCTTTACTGCTCATTTTGGTGTTATTGGTGAAATGGCCCTCCCACTGAGAATGCATTTTCTTTTTTAACCTGGACATAAAGACGTAAGTGCTGGTGAATTTGAAGAAGTGCTTCACATGTATTCAGGGTTAAATAGGCTTTGTGAATGAAGGGTAAACCTAATGACCATATATGATACAATTTCAATTGGAATCGCTCTTTTATGTTAGAAAAAAACTTTAAATGAATTTCTGGAACAGCCCATTTATGAATTGTAACAGCCTATAGCCTTACAATTTTGACCTTGCAACTAGATACTTTTTTGTTATTTTTGTCTTGGGTGATATGCAGACCTACATTCTAAGAATGTGTTTTGTGGTTTAGGAATATTCTGAATACAAAGGTGTAGTTACTCTTTTACAAAAGTTGCAATGCTTTTTTTTTTTAACATCTTTATTGGAGTATAATTGCTTTACAATGGTGTGTTACTTTCTGCTTTATAACAAAGTGAATCAGCTATTCATATACATATATCCCCATTTCTCTTCCCTCTTGCGTCTCCCTCCCTCCCACCCTCCCTATCCCACCCTTCTAGGTGGTCACAAAGCACCGAGCTGATCTGCCTGTGCCATGCGGCTGCTTCCCACTAGCAATCGGTTTTACATTTGGTAGTGTATATATGTCCCTGCCACTCTCTCACTTCGTCCCAGTTTACCTTCTGCCTCGCGGGGGCCACTCTTCACTGCGGTGCGCGGGCCTCTCATTACTGTGGCTTCTCTTGTTGTGGAGCACGGGCTCTAGGCGCATGGGCTTCAGTAGTTGTGGTGCGTGGGCTCAGTAGTTGTGGCTTGCGGGCTCTAGAGCACAGGCTCAGTAGTTGTGGTGCACGGGCTTAGTTGCTCCGCGGCACGTGGGATCTTCCAGGACCAGGGCTCGAACCCGTGTCCCCTGCATTGGCAGGCGGATTCTTAACCACTGCGCCACCAGGGTAGTCCACGATCTATATTATTATTATTTCTTTTTAACGTCTTTATTGGAGTATAATTGCTTTATAATGGTGCGTTAGTTTCCGCTCTACAACAAAGTGAATCAGCTACACACATACACACGCCCCCGCATCTCCTCCCTCCCGCGTCTCCCTCCCTCCCACCCTCCCCATCACAGCCCCTGAGGTGGTCACAAAGCACCGAGCTGATCGCCCTGTGCTATGCGGCTGCTTCCCACTAGCTATCCGCTCTACGTTTGGTAGTGTATATATGTCCATGCCACTCTCTCACTTCGTCACATCTTACCCTTCCCCCTCCCCATATCCTCAAGGCCATGCTCTAGTAGGTCTGTTTTTATGGCAGAGTAATATTCCCTTGTATATATGTGCCGCATCTTCTTTATCCATTCATCTGTTGATGGACACTTAGGCTGCTTCCATGTCCTGGCTATTGTAAATAGAGCTGCAATGAGCATTTTGGTACATGACTCTTTTTGAATTATGGTTTTCTCAGGGTATATGCCCAGTAGTGGGATTGCTGGGTCGTATGGTAGTTCTATTTTTAGTTTTTAAAGCAAGATCTATATTATTTTAAATACATGCAATAATAATAATGTCCTTATGGTGAAGTTTCCTGAATTCTCAGATTCTGCAGTTTTTTTCTATGATAGCTGGGTAGCTCACTGAATCTAAGGCAAGAAATTCTTTTTTCTTTGAGTTGTTTTCAGATAGGTTTCTGTTACTTGCAACCAAGGGTCCTAATGAATATAACTGTCAACATACTGAGTACTTGCTAATGTGACCACTATTTTGTATGTGGCAAAGCCAGGAAAGTGAGCCAAGTTATTTAAGACACATTTTTTTTTTCAGGTACAAGTAATAAATTTTATTACAAGTTGAGCATCTGTTAATTAGCAGGCAGCTATATAACTTAACTATAAAGCCACTACAATTCAAACATTGTAGCATTACTACATGAATGAACACATATACAAATTAAACAGAAAAGAATATCCACAGATAGTTCTAAGTATGTCTGGGAAGTTTGATTGTGATAAAGTCAAGTTATAATCTTTAAAATTGATGCCTAGAAAACTACACACCCATTTAAAACTAAAGTCTGTACCTCACACTACATACCAACATAAATTACACCAGTTGCACATGGAAGAAGCTTGCAAGTTGCCACTTTACCCTAACAAGATGCATCTTTTACAAATGTTTTCTCCCACTCTGTGGCTTTTCTTTTCATTATCTTGATAGTGATTTTCACAGAGCAGAAATTTTCTATTTTAATGAAGTCTAGCTTATCAATTCTTTCTTTCATGGATTGTGCCTTTGGTGTTATGTTTTAAAAGTCATTGCCATACCCAAGGTCATCTAGGTTCTCTCGTATGTTATCTTCTGGGAGTTTTACAGTTTTGTGTTTTACATTTAGGTCTGTGGTTCATTTTGAGTTAATTTTTATGAAGGATATAAAGTCTGTGTCTAGATTTTTTTTTTTTTTTTACTATGGACATCCAGTTGTTTCAGCACTATTTGATGAAAAGACTATCTTTGCTCCATTGTATTGCCTTTGTTCTTTTGCCAAGAATCAGTTGACTGTATTTATGTGGGTCTATTCTGGGGCTCTTTATTTTGCTCCATTGATCTATTTGTTCTTTCACCACTACCACCCTGTCTTGATTACTGCACCTTCATAATAAGTCTTCAAGCTGGGTAGTGTCATTCCTTCAACTTTGTCCTTCTTCAATGAGGTGACAGCTATTCTGGGTCTCTTGCCTCTTCATATGGACTTTAGAATCAGATTGCCAATATCCATAAAATAACTTGCTGGGATTTTTTTTTAACATCTTTATTGGAGTATAATTGGTTTACAGTGGTGTGTTAGTTTCTGCTTTATAACAAAGTGAATCAGTTATACATATACTTATGTTCCCATATCCCCTGCCTCTTGCATCTCCCTCCCTCCCACCCTCCCTATCCCACCCCTCTAGATGGTCACAAAGCACCGAGCTGATCTCCCTGTGCCATGCGGCTGCTTCCCACTAGCTATCCACCCTACGTTTGGTAGTGTATATATGTCCATGCCACTCTCTCACTTCGACCCAGCTTCCCCTTCCCCTTCCCCATATCCTAAAGTCCATGCTCTAGTAGGTCTGTGTCTTTATTCCTGTCTTACCCCTAGGTTCTTCATGACCTTTTTTTTTTTTCTTTATCCATTCATCTGTTGATGGACACTTAGGTTGCTTCCATGTCCTGGCTATTGTAAATAGAGCTGCAATGAACATTTTGGTACATGACTCTTTTTGAATTATGGTTTTCTCAGGGTATATGCCCAGTAGTGGGATTGCTGGGTCGTATGGTAGTTCTATTTTTGGTTTTTTAAGCAAGATCTATATTATTTTAAATACATGCAATAATAATAATGTCCTTATGGTGATGTTTCCTGAATTCTCAGATTCTGCAGTTTTTTTCTATGCTAGCTGGGTAGCTCACTGAATCTAAGGCAAGAAATTCTTTTTTCTTTGAGTTGTTTTCAGATAGGTTTCTGTTACTTGCTAACAAGGGTCCCATGAATATAACTGTCAACATACTGAGTACTTGCTGATATGACCAGTATTTTGTATGTGGCAAAGGCGGGAAAGTGAGCCAAGTTATTTAAGACACATTTTTAACAGGGTTTGAAATAATATAAAGGGTTTAATTCCACAAGCCTTGCACCAAATTTAATTTTTCATTTTATTGGCATCCAATTAAGGTTTTAATAATGAAAAATAAATATTAGCTGTAATGAGTATCCTAATTCCATCCTTGGTTTGCAGATGGTTTTCTGAGTGTGGTAACACACAATCGTGACTTGCATACTGTTACGTAATTGTTTGTTTGTTGCAGTGGGAGGCTAGAAAGGATGGTGAAAGATGGGTTCTCATGTAGGAACAGAAAGATGCAAAAGGGGCTAAAATGTGAAAATAATTCTTCTGCTTTTCTTTACTCAGTACTTGGTTTCCATTGCAGAAAAACAGTAACTAGTGAATCTGATTCTCAGTCACTATGCACCCACCCAGGAAGGGCTGTAACCACACCTGGGGAAGTTGCACAAAGATATGAATTATTTTGTGGCTATATAAACATGTGAGTGAAAAGAGTTTGAACTCTAATTAATGCAATAGATGGTCAGACCTGCAACCCTAGTTCTTAATGGTGGTATATCCCCAGAGGGCCACCTCAGCCCCACTGATGGGGCAGACTGTGACCTGCAAAATCATAACTCCAGACACTCTACTCCCAAGTGTCAGACTCCTGTCTCTAAACTGCCTGCTTGCCCCGTATCTGTGGAGTACCCAAAGCATCTCAAGTGCAACAAGTTCAAGTGGAACTCATCACCGTTCTTCCTAAACTTCTGCTGTGTCTCAGGGAATCCCAGTGGCTGGTCATCATCCACCCTCTTGCTCAAATCATATATCTTAATACCACCTATTAATTTTTCTTTCTCACCCAATCATTCAACCAGTTCTACTTCCTAAGTAACTTCAAATTTGGAGTCATTCTTGACACCCCCCTTTCTCTCAGCCCTCTCAGTAATCCTGCACCAAGTCCTAGCACCTAAATAGCTGTCCAGTGCATTTATCTTTTATTCCATCTGAGCTGCTGCCACCTTGTCTGAGCCACTGTCATCTCTTCCTGTGCAGTGGGACCTCCTTGAGAACTCCTCTGTATCTCCAGGGCCTTGCACAGTTTCAGGTACACCATAATTGCTCCAAAAACGCTTGTTAGGTAAACTAATCAGTCAATTAATTAATTAATGAATATTCAGCCTTCAAAGTTCTCAGAGCCTAGCATCGTTCTTGGTACAGCACAATTGCTCCAGAATTGCTTGTTAAATGAAAGAAAAAAAAATCTTTAGCCTTCAAAAGTCATCTTGATCTCGTTTAGTTTAAATTGAAAATGTGTAATAGAATACTACTCAGCCATAAAAAGGATGAAAATTTGCTATTTGCAACAACATGGATGGACTTAAAGGGTATTATGCTTAGTGAAGTAAGTTAGAGAAAGACAAGTACAAGTTATCACTTATATGTGGAATCTAAAAAATACAACAGACAAATGAATATAACAAAACAGAAATAGACTCATAGATATAGAGAACAAACTAGTGGTTACCAGTGGGGAGAGGGACAAGATAAGGGTAGGGGATTGAGAGGTATGAGCTACTATGTATAAGATAAGTAAGATACAAGGATATATAGTACAGCACAGGGAATATAACTGGTATTTTATAATAACTTCAAATGGAGTATAATCTTTAAAAATATTGAATTACCGTGCTGTATACCTGAGACTAATACAATGTTGTAAATCAAGTATACTTTAACAAATTTTTTAAAAATGTGGATAAGTGACCTGAATAGCTTTGATATAAACCCAAATCTATGTGTTTTTATTTTCCTTTTATTTCTCAAAATTCAATAAAAACTGAGCCTGCGCGTCCAGAGCCTGTGATCCGCAACGGGAGAGGCCACAACGAGAGGCCCGCGTACCGCAAAAAAAAAAAAAAGCACTAAAAAGGCAAGGCCCAAGCAAGAAAACAGAGATAGACAGATTTTAGTAAAAGTTACATTGATACTCAAAATGGAAATCACATGCCAGAAATTTATCAAGTAGTGACTGTTCTTTAGAAAAAAAAAAATCCAAGGTTACCTTTTATAAAAAAAGAGAAATCGAGTCTTAAATGAAGCAAACTACCCAGGTAATGAATATTAAAGATATAAGGATAAAAACAATCATTGCAGAAAAAAAATAATTGTAGAACATTGCACTTAGCAGTGAATTATGGAAAGCTTTTCCCCTGAGATGGGGAATGAGACAAGGATGTTCACTATTCCTCAAGCCTATTCAATACTGAGGTCCTAGCTAGAGCAATAAGGCAAGTAAAGAAGTGAAGATAAAGCAAAAGTTTGAAAAGGAAGAAATAAAACTATCATTATTGTCGAATGACACCATATCTATATTAAAAAAAAATCTAAAGCTCTATCTGTAGTCAAGCTATAAGAATTAATAATTACTTAGTAAGGTTGCTGCATACAAAGTCAGTTCTATTTCTATATACCAGCAATAAGCAAGTGAAAATGAAATTTAAAATACCATTTACAATAGCACCAAAAATGTCAAATTGGGACTTCCCTGGTGGCACAGTGGTTAAGAATCCGCCTGCCAATGCAGGGGACATGGGTTCGAGCCCTGGTCCGGGAAGATCCCACATGCCGCAGAGCAACTAAGCCCGTGTGCCACAACTACTGAAGCCCGCACGCCCAGAGTCCGTGCTCTGTAACAAGAGAAGCCACCGCAATGAGAAGCCCGTGCACCGCAGCTAAGAGTAATGTGCGCTCGCTGCAACTAGAGAAAGCTCGCGCGCAGCAACAAAGACCCAACGCAACCTAAATAAATAAATTTATTTAAAAAGTCAAATACTTAGAATAAATCTTATTTTGCATCATTTAATTAGAAGATATCGGATATCATGCCTTATTTTAAAGCTACAGTATTTAATATGCTGTGGTATTAATGTAAGAATAGACAGGTAGACAAATAGAACTGAATAGAACGTCCAGTAAGAGACCCACACAATGTCACTTGACTTATGTGAAATGGGCTGCTACAGTGTGGTAGGGCGAGGATAGTCGTTCCAATATATGATGTTGGGTCAACTGCATGTCCATATGAAATAGGTATCTTGACCCCCTAACTCAACCATATGCAAAACCAATCTGAGGTGGATTGTAGACATACATGTGAAAGGTAAAAACAATAAACTATTTGGAAGAACTCTTAGGAAAATCTCTTCATGACCTTGGAGTTAGCAAAATACTTTTTGTTTGTTTTTTTTTGTGGTATGCGGGCCTCCCTCTGCTGTGGCCTCTCCCGTTGCGGAGCACAGGCTCCGGATGCGCAGGCTCAGCGGCCATGGCTCACGGGCCCAGCCGCTCCGCGACATGTGGGATCCTCCCAGACCGGGGCGCGAACCCGGTTCCCCTGCATCGGCAGGCGGACGCACAACCACTGCGCCACCAGGGAAGCCCGCAAAATACTTTTTAACACAAAAAGCACTAATTAAAAAGAAAAAAAAATTGTACTACGTTGAAATTAAGAACTCATGTTCATCAAAGGGCAGCATAAAAATAGTGAAAAACCAAGTCACAGTGTGGGAGAGGATATGTGTAAAGTGATTGACTTCAGCAAAGATGTAAATTCAGGGTAATGCAAATTACCAAGATTTCATTATATGTCCTGGAGTGCCTTAAATGGAAAAGACAGATAATACCGAGTTTTGGCAAGGCTGTGGAGCAACTGGTGGGAGAATAAATTGAAACAACTACTTTTGCAAATTGTTTGGAAGGCTTTAGTAAAGTTTAGCATGTAATAGCCTATGGCCCAGCTATTGTATTCCTGGTTATATGCTCTGCAGAAATGCATACATAAGTTTACCAAAAGACGTGTATGAGAATGTTCATAGTAGCACTCTTTGTCGTAGCACCTGGACTATCAGCTATACAAATATTCAACTGTACACTGGATACATAAATTGTAATATATTAATACAATAGAATACAGCATATCACAGAGAACAAACAACATAGATGAATCTCTCAAGGGTATAATTTTTTTTCTACTTTTAAAAATTGAAGTAGAGTTGATTTACAATATTGTGTTAGTTTCAGGTCTACAGCAAAGTGATTCAGTTATGTGTATGTATATAGATAGATTTTTTCAGGTTATTTTCCATTGTAGGTTATTACAAGATATTGAATACAGTAAATTCTTGTTGCTTATCTATTTCACGTATAGTAGTTTGTATCTGTTAATCCTATGCTCCTAATTTTTCCCTCCCTTCCTTTCCCCTTCAGTAACCATAAGTTTATTTTCTATGCCTGTGAGTCTGTTTCTGTTTTGTATATAGATTCATTTGTATTATTCTTTAGATTCCACATATAAGTGATGTCGTATATTTGTCTTTCTTTCTCTGACTTACTTCACTTAGTATGATAATCTCTAGGTCTATCCATGTTGCTGCACATAGCAATATTTCATTCTTTTTTATGGCTGAGTAACATTCCATTGTATATATACACACCACATCTTCTTAAACCAATCACCTGTTGATGGGCACTTGGGTTGTTTCCATGTCTTGGCATTTGAAAATACGTATAACCTCGTTAGTGTTTAGGGAAGTGTATCTTCAAACAACAATTTTAAATTTCACATTCTCAAGTTGGCAAAAATGTAAAGTCTAGATAATACAAAGTTCTGGTAAAGATACTAAGAGATGAGAATTCTTAAATGCTGCTGGTAGGAGTACAAATGGGAAAAACCACTTTGGAGAACAATTTGACCATAGATGGTAAAGTTGAACATATACTATCTTTGATTCACCAATTCCATTTTTAGGAAGATATCTAGAAAAATTCTTAACTTTATATAGTGGAGACAAGTATAAGAATGTTCTTAATAGAATTGCTTGTTATTGCAAAACTTATGAAAATTATTTAAATACATGATAAATGGAGAGTAGGTAAAATATATAGCATATGTTCATACGATAGAATACTACACAACAAATAAAATAAATAACGTAGAGCCATTGCATCAAAACCATAATAACTAGTGAAATATAGTTTAAAAAAACATGTAAAACAATATTGTATATGATATTTGTATACAAATGCATGGAAACAGAAACAATAAACTCATAAAGATGGTTCTTTCTCCAAGAAAGGAGAGAAACAGGATGAGGGAAGGAGCACATATAAGGGAGGGGGGTTTCCAGTTGCATAAATGTATAACTAATTAATTTTTTTACTTAAAAATAACTGAAACAAATAGGATACAATATAAAGAATTGATAAAACTGTGTGGTAAGTGTGCAGGTATTTGTTATATTATTTTCTCTAGCTTTCTGTGTTTCTGAGATATTTCATAATGAAGTTTTAACTGTAATAAGAGGTGAAACACTGGGCCGTTTTCCACAGAAGTAAGCCCCTCTGAAAGAAAAGAGCTGGTTATACATCTGTGCTGATGACACTTGACTTGATACATCATTGGTCAATATCTTGTTCCTACTTTCAAAAATACAGCCAAAAGCATGGGGGATTGTTTTCAGACAATAATAGCTGATAGTTACACAATGCTTACTTTGTCAGGCTCTTCCTTTCCTGTCCCTCCCCGTCGTTCTTTTTTCTCCCCCTCTCTCCCATCTTTCTACCCTTCCTTCTTCTCTTTCAGCCTTTTAAAATTGTAAAATATTACATTTATACAAAAACTTCATTAAACCTAATCATACAGCTTAACAAATTGTTGTGAAACGAACGCTTAGGTAACCAAAACTGAGATCCAGAAATACAGCATGGTCAGCGCCCCAGAAAGGCCCAGTATGCCGGGTTCTGTTCTGAGAGGCACATAGAGGTGGAGCCTGTATTCTACCCCAGGTCATTTGGTTCCATAGTCCATGTAATGTGTGTGCATGCGCACATATCTCAGTTTCCTCATCTGCAGATTGAGTAAGATATTCATATCTGACTCATAGGACTGCTAGACAAGATTAAATAATATATTGTAAAGTACCTAGCACAGTGCCTGTTACATGTAATTGTTTGCTGTGATTGTTGTCATCGTCATCATCATCCTCAACGACTGCTTCACTCTGTTCCTTAGTTGCCTTATGAGCGTTGTCAAATGTAACCCCCCCCCCGCCAAATAGACATGAACCTATTTTCAAGACTTTCCTCTTCTGCAAGACTGTATGGGCTGGCAAACTCACAAAAGATGTGTGAAACAAGGCACCTGTACACTTTCCTGATTTAATACTGAAATGAACACGTAAAAATTTAGGAGAGGGCACACAGTTCAGAGCTCGAGAGTCCTCAAGAGACCTTCACCTTTTCTACCCCCGGTACTTTTACACAGTGAATTTGTAGTGTAAATTCTGCATTTTGAAAGAGATGTGCATCCTAGGAGAAACGCAGCCACGGAGAGGCACCGAGAGTAGGAAAGGGGAGATTATGCAGTGCGGTTGTTGCTGATCACTAACTCATCTAAGAAGAATTGAGTAGGCACCAGGTACTAGAGGAGAGACTAAGGAGATGAGAGCACAGAAGCACATTCCCGGCCTCATGAAACTACAGACTAGTCGGACAGAGAGATGAGTTTACAAACTTAATGGAAAGAAATGTAACAATAAAGGAAATACAGAGGGCCAGAGGAGCAATTGCATGTCTGAAGGTCACAGAAGGGCCTTCTCAAGGAGACTGTGTGCTGAAAGAGAAGGAATTGGAGAGGAAACATTGGTTGTGGAGCTAAATGGAAAAGCATGTGCAAAGATTTGGAAGATGTGACCAGAGCCTACTTTGCTTGAAGTCTAGACATCAGAGAGCACTTCAGGGGTTGCTTGATGCCCAGTGTGGCCTTTTTGACCACAGTTGACGATGAAAAAATGTGGTCAAGTACATCACATCAGCTTGCCGTGTCTCCTAAATGCTTATATTGAATTGTGGCTGATCTAAGTCACTTATCTTATGAACATCTTTGGGTCTTCTCACTGAGATTGATAGATTAAACATGATAATTTTATAGTTTACTTATTGAATCTTTTCTACCGTTTTTTCATTGTTTATATCCCAAAGGAAAAAAATACAAATAATACTGGATTCATTTTATAAACAGAAAGCTCCTAGATTCCCTGTAAAGACAGTGTCTCTGACCAAATAGATTTGTGCTATCAAATTTCCCTTTTTTGGAAATCTTTAAAAATTTTCATCCAGCAATGTTTAAAAAACAGTTTTTAGGATTATAATAAACTGATGTTGCAAAGTAGCACTTGGGACAAGTCATGCATTCTTTACTCGTTGTTTAAACTGTGTCATTTCAACTAGACCTAAATATTAATTCACTTTTATTAGTTTAATAACATTTTCCAGGCAACTTTTTTAATACATCTTTATTGGAGTATAATTGCTTTAAAATGTTGTGTTAGTTTCTGCTGTACAACAAAGTGAATCAGCTATATGTATACATATATCCCCTCCCTCTTGCGTCTCCCTCCCACCCTCCCTATCCCACCCCTCTAGGTGGTCACGAAGCACCGAGCCGATCTCCCTGTGCTTCGCAGCAGCTTCCCACTAGCTATCTGAAAAACATTTGGTAGTGTATATTTGTCAGTGCTACTCTCTCAAAACGTCCCAGCCTCCCCTTCCCGCCCTGTGTCCTTAAGTCTGTTTTCTACGTCTGCGCCTTTATTCCTGCTCTGCCACTAGATCCATCAGTACCATTTTTCTAGATTCCATATATATGCGTTAGCATATGGTATTTGTTTTTCTCTTTCTGACTTCACTCTGTATGACAGAGTCTAGGTCCATCCACCTCACTACAAATAACTCAATTTCCTTCCTTTTTATGGCTGAGTAATATTCCATTGTATATATGTGTCACATCTTCTTTATCCATTCATCTGTCAATGGACATTTAGGATCCTACTGGATAAGCAAGCTAGTTCCTAGGAAGCTATGTTAGTTATGTTCTAAATTTCACTGAATGTGACTGCCCTGCCTAAATGACTTAATTTCATTTAGCAAGCAGTATATAGGTATTTTAATCACAGCAGTTTATTAGTATATATGTATTAGCAGCATGTATGGGGCTCCAAAATGGTTTGAATCTTGAGAGACCCTATTTCTGTCATAAAGAGGTTTAATAAAGGGATTTAGGTGACAATTGAAATAATTGAAAGGGATGGAGGAGTGAAAGTCATGCAGTTTCACTGTACTACTAATTTGAGAGTTACACAACCATAGACATGACCTGCAGTTGCAGAAGTTTTGGTTGCCACAACCACAAGTGTCACTGCTGATTCATACATGTGAAGCTGGAGAGTAGATCCTAGGAGACGGAGGCCAGCAGCCACACGGACTCATGCCTGTCTGTCTAACTGTTCGCAGCTTGTACAAGGTCTTTTAAAATTAGTCACAATTGAACTTTAAAAAAAATAAACTTATTTATTTTTATTTATTTATTTTTGTCTGCCTTGGGTCTTCGTTGCGGTGCGCGGGCTTCTCATTGCAGTGGCTTCTCTTGTTGCGGAGCACAGGCTCTAGGCATGTGGGCTTCAGTAGTCGTGGCTCGTGGGCTGTAGAGCGCAGGCTCAGTAGTTGTGGCACATGGGCCTAGTTGCTCCGCGGATGGTGGGATCTTCCTCGACCAGGTCTTGAACCCATGTCCCCTGCCTTGGCAGGCGGATTCTTAACTACTGCGCCACCAGGGAAGCCCATAATTGAACTTTTATATCATATAACCCAAGGACTAAATGATAAAAACAACCACGATTTATACATCTTGGTGTAAAATAGTGGTAGAGGGCTTCCCTGGTGGCACAGTGGTTAAGAATCCGCCTGCCATTGCAGGGGACACGGGTTCGAGCCCTGGTCTGGGAAGATCCCACCTGCCGCAGAGCAACTAAGCCCGTGCGCCACAACTACTGAGCCCACGTGCCACAACTACTGCAACCCGTGTGCCTACAGCCCATGCTCCACAACAAGAGAAGCCACCGCAGTGAGAAGCCCGCGCACCGCAACGAAGAGTAGCCCCTGCTCACCACAACTAGAGAAAACCTGTGCGCATCAACGAAGACCCAAGGCAGCCAAAAATAAATAAATAAATTTATTTAAAAAATAATAGTAGAAAGGAGGAGAGAGAAAAAGGAATTTGGTTAATTTATAAAGGTGTATACATAAAATAACAAGGAAAAAATGTCTGTAGCTATTATATTCCTCAATTTGACAGCTAATCATGAGGTTATATTTGGTGTTTACAAGTGTCTTTCTTCATTTAGCATTCCATGTTCCTTTTGCCTTTGAATAGTATTTCAGCTGGTTGGGATTATGTATACGGTGGGATGGTATAAGCCAGTTTGGTGAGGAAGTTATCACTGCCATGAAAACCAAGCAGGTTAGATATCTTATCCCAGTTCTCCATCTTGGTGCGAAATACTGTTTTAGTCAGCGTTACATGCAGAAAACAACAACAACTACAAAACACTCTAGATGTTTCAAGTAGAAAGGGATTTGCTACAGAAAATTAGTGCTTGAAAACTCATTGGAAGCAAGTCAGAAGCTGAATTCAGGGGGTAACTAGTGGGCTAATGGTTTAAAGGTCACACCATAATCGCTATGATTAATAAGTCAGGAAGCTGCTACTGTCACTGCTGCCACCATAACTGAGCCTCTTACTCATGGAGCTCCTGACCAGACCCTGGGTGTGGAGTGTATAGCTACTGCAAATGCTCATGTCCACCTCAATTTGCAGACTTCAGAGCATCAGGAAGATATCTCTTTTTATTTTAAATTTCATACACATACAGCTTACTGATGACATCTAAATCATGTCACAAATCCTAGCTGTATGAGAGTAAATATAGTTTTCAGTCCTCTAAACCCCCATGAATACAATATAGGAACAAAGAAGGGCATGAGAAAGTTCTGTGCTAGCACACTTATTATGACATTTATGTTGTCTGTCTTACAAGGAGTATTTTGTACACACACCATGTCCCACATATGCAAGAATATAAGTAGGATAAATTCCTAGGAATTGTATTATTGGTTTAAGAGATACGTGCATTGAAATTTTTTATTAAGCATTGCCAGTCACACAGAGTGTGGCCTGTGGTTCAGAAGTGTTGGCGTCACCTGGGAGCTGGTTAGAAATGCAACATCTCAGGCCTCACCTCCAATGCATTGAACCAGAGTCTGCATTTTCACAAGACTCCCAAGTGATTTGTGTACACATTTCAGTTTGATAAGCACCAGAGTAGGGGATGTACGTATTGAAGTCCCAGTGGCAATATATGTATGGTATTCTCCCAGTACCTTCACTAAGACTGTGCTCAGTCTTCTTAATATTTTTCAAATTAACATTTGAAAATAGCATTTCTTTTATTACGAATGAAACTGAATATCTTCTCAAATTAAATAAAATGATTTTATATCAATTTCTTTGAACTGACGTTATACATCTATTGAATTACTGGTCTTAACAACTTAAGAATGTCTTTAACATGAAGAAAATTAACCCTTTATCTTTGCAGATGTTTCCCCCATTTTGTCATTTGCCTTTTTGTTTATGGATTAATTTCCACACAGAATACACACACACATACGCACAAACACGTAGTTTTATCTGGCTGATTTTGTTAATGTTTTGTTTCATGGGTTGGAGATTATTGTCTTATTTTTAGAGAAGCTTTTATCACCTTGAGATTATTTAAAAAACTCATGTTTTCTTTTTTCAAATTAATTTTTATTGGAGTATAGTTGATTTACAATGTTGTGTTAGTTTCTGCTGTACAGCAAAGTGAATCAGTTATACATATACATATATCCGCTCCTTTTTATATTCTTTTCCCATATAGGTCACTACAGAATATTGAGTAGAGTTTCCTGTGCTATACAGTGGGTTCTTATTAGGGTTCTCCTGCCCTCTAGAAGCTAGAAAAAGCAAGGAAGTGGATCCTCCCCTGGTGCATACAGAAGGAATCAGCCTTGCGAAAGGAACTTCGATTTTAGCCCCTTAAGACTCATGTAGGACTTTGACCTCCAGAACTGTTTGTCTTATTTTAAGCCGCTAAGTTTTTGGTAGTTTGTTATAGTAGCAATAGGAAAGTAATATATGGTATACCATTGGGGAGGCAGCAATAAAGTAGCTCCAGGAATTTAACAAATTTGCTAGTCTCATAACTGCTGCAATTATGGGCCCAGATGATACAGTATCCAAGCCCAACTTAATAGGATACATTTATATAAAGTTTTATAAAGTTAAATGAAAAAAAAAGAAAAACATGATGTAATATCCAAGTCCATCTTAATAGGATACATTTATATAAAGTTTTATAGAGTGAAAAGAAAGAAAAACACAATGTACTTGCAGACCAGCCCTCTCCTATTACCTTAAAATTGAAAACGACTGGGGCATTACTGAAAGAGATGGAAGGAACAAGCCTGCCAGTAGAACCTTGACTCTTTGTTCCCATCTAGCACTCTTACCTTCTTTCTCTTTTAGATTTTCAGTATCTTTTGGCATAAAACACCCTTCCGTGAATGTGTGAAATTTCTTGTTATGTCCTGTTTCTCAAATAAGGAAAAAAATGTAAGCAAGATTCTCAGGCAAAAGGGAAAATGGCAGCGAGGCATGCCCAAAGGTAAGGAAACATTGGGCATTAGGGAACTGGAACTGAGTTTAACTTGGGGGTGGAGGAAGAAAGGGGGAGAAACATTGGCCAAGGCAGGTTTGAATCTAGCATGTGCTATGGTCTGAAAGTTTGTGCCCCCTCAAAATTCATGTTTTACAAGCCTAATGCCCAAAGTGGTGTTATTGGGAGGTGAGGACTTTGGGAGGTGACTAGGTGATGAAGGCAGAGCCCTCATGAAGGGGGTTAGTGCCATTATAAAAGAGGCTCCAGAGAGCTCTGTCATACCATCCACCATGTAAGGACACAGGGAGAAGTTGGTAGTCTGCAATCCAGAAGAGGGCTGTCTCCAGAACCTGACCATGCTGGCACCCTGATCTTGGGCTTGCAGTCCCCCAGAACTGTGAGAAATAAATTTCTGTTGTTTATAAGATGCCTGGTCTGTGGTATTTTGTTATAACAGCCTGAACAGATTAAGATACCCCCAGCTCTTGAGACTGGGCACCTGGTATAGCTTAGCCCCATACCATCTGAATATCTCCCTTCCAAAGCCACACTAAAATGGTGTGGCTATGACAATATGGTGAGACAACCAGACTCCAGCAAGACAGGACTCCGCAACCAGGGTCAGCTTCTAACTCCGCCCTCTTGCTGCCCAGGGGAATCCGTGGAGCTGAAAATGACAGACTCCTCCAAGGGCTATAGGAAAGGAGAACCTTCAGGCAACACTTGCTTCTGAAGATATCTCCCCTTACCCCCAGTCCCTTGGTTCTTTAAGCCAGAGAGTTCTATCATTCTCTAACTGTAGTCGAGGAAAGCATTTTTGAGAAGGCATTGACAGACAGACAACATTAGTGAAGCCAGATGTATTTTAGCATTTGCTGAGATCCAAATAGTAACAGACATTGCTAAAGGGATGTTGAAGAGTCCAAAATGACTGAGGACAGTCATCACCTCTGTGGAGAAGCCCCAGAGCGGGCATAGGTAGCAGGAATACCAAAGGTGACTTTGATTGGAGCTGCATGGTTGATCATCTTACAAGTGAAAATGTGTTCATGTAGTCATCACATAATGAAAAATAAATTTGTGAAGAAAATGTCTGTACTTGAGAAGCTGAATTTTGAGGAACTAAAGACCAAAACAACTCAACAACAACAACAACAACAAAACTGAGCACTGAAATCAACCCAGATAAAAGGAAGCAAATGCCTTTACATGGACCTGCATGATCAGCCTGGATATGGATTATCAAGGGGAAGAGAAACATTAGACATTAAGATGATGAAAGAAGAAGAATCTGGAGCAGCGTCAGGGCTCTGGTCCTAGAACAGTTCCTTGTAATTGTGCATGCCCTCATGTACACACACCCAGTAGATCTGTTTTCTCTCTTATTCTATTGTCATGTAACATACGATATAGTGACTCTGCATCATAGTATTTAAGCTATGAGATATCAAGGGAAAGAATAAACATCACTTAAGGGCTTACCTCCTCTTCTGGGGAAGGAGTTAGTATGTTTTTGGTTGTACACAGGATAGATGTATCATGTTAGGTGGAATTATGACTTTGTTATTGTATTTGGAGATTAAATGTGGTTTAAGGAGATGCATATCAGTGTCAAGTTGACAAGGCATGGACTTGTGATGGGCAATTTCATATGTCAACTTGACCGGGACACAGTATACCTAGATATCTGGTTAAACATTATTTCTGAGTGTGTATGTCAGAGTGTTTCTGGAAGAGATTAGTATTTGAATTGGTGGACTGATTAAAGCAGATTGCCCTCTCTGATGTGGGTGGACATCATCCAACCAGTTGAGGGTCTGAAGAGAACAAAAAGGTGCAGGAAGGTTGAATTCTCTCTCTCTGCCCAACTGCTTGAGCTGAGACATCAGTCTTCTCCTGCCCATGGACTGGGACTTACACCATAGGTACTCTTGCTTCCCAGGCTTTCGCACTCAGATTGGAATTTACACCATTAGATTTCTGGGTCTCCAGCTTGCAAACGGCAAATCATGGGACTTCTCAGTCTCCACAATCACGTGAGCCTTATAATAAATCTCATTCTAGATTGCTGTTTCTCTCACGCTCTCAATAGAGATAGATAGATATCTAGAATGAGATTTATTATAAATTGTACATATATATCTCCATATCCATTTCCCCTATTGGTTCTGTTTCTCAGGAAAACCCTGAGCAATACAGAAGGGATGTATAAATACTACTTGGGCTTTTATACTCGTTGTGGCCCCTGTGTGTCTATTAACTATTCCCATACCATTTATTCATTCACCTCTTAGAACTGAATCAGGTTCTCAATGAATCCTCTGGTTTATTTCATAAAAACACACCTTAAAAGAATCACATTCAGTTATACCGACTCTAACCCTAATAACACACTTATGAAAAATAAAAAAAATATCGATTACAAAGTAAGGTTTAACAAAAGAACTGAGAGGATCAATCAGTAGAGAAAATGGCAAAGTATTTTGGACATGGTAGCCCTTTGTGCAAATGTGATCTGTAATTATGGTATTCAGTCTCATGTGACTTGCCAGTGTGCTTCGTGGCTGAGTCTGAGTTCCTGAACTGCCCGTGGTGGGTCCAGTTTCTGTAGCTGGGTCAGTTGTCCCACACAGTCTTTCATTCCGTTCCCCTTAAGCAGGTCCTACTTCTTTCTCCTTGGTGGTGTAGATGGACGTGAACTGGTCCTTTATATTCTCTTACAATGTGTCCTTCCTCATCAATGCTGCCAATTTACAAGATAGGGAAGCTGAGGTGCCCACCAGCATATTGTGATCCTAAGTTTATTGAACTGAAAAATGATTAAAGGCCTAATGAGTCCTAACCCTGCCATTAATTATGCTTTTTTTTTTTTTTTTTTTTTTTTTTGCTGTACGCGGGCCTCTCACTGTTGTGGCCTCTCCCATTGCGGAGCACAGGCTCCGGACGCGCAGGCTCAGCGGCCATGGCTCACGGGCCCAGCCGCTCTGCGGCATGCGGGATCCTCCCGGACCGGGGCACGAACCTGTATCCCCTGCATCGGCAGGCAGACTCTCAACCACTGCGCCACCAGGGAAGCCCTAATTATGCTTTTGTTTCAAATAATTAAAGGGCCCTATGAAAATGCACAGTTACTTGAGAATTATAAATAATTCATTATCACTGATCAACTTTTAGCTGGAATTGTCTCATCAGATTTTCTATGCAGTTACTTAGAATTGTGTTGCAACAATGAGGTAATAAATGCATAAGTATCGATAGTGAGAACAAGGAAAGGAATGTCTAGAACAAGAATGGCAAATCTAAGTCATGTGTGTTCTCCTCTTTCACTTCCCACACCTATGGCCAACATCAGACTCTTACCAGTTTAAGCCCGATAGAGCCTCAGAATCCTTCTCAACACAAAGTTCTAGGAAACCACTGCATATTCATTGTGTTGACAAAGGACTTGAAGCCACTTGCCATGTCCAGGAGGATGTTAAGGGTACCGTAGCCGAGGAACGTAGGCAGGGGCAACAGGAAGAGGCTGAGTAGCTGGTCATCCTGGTATTGCAAAGGGACGCAACATAGTATCCAGCTAGGTGATTGGCTTACCATATTCACAGAGCCGAAGAGCATCACTTCTCAAAATTTAATGTACAAAGGAATCAGCTAGAGATCTTGTTCAAATGCAGATTCTGATTCTGTAGGTCTGCACTAGACCCCCCTGATTCTGCATTTTTAGCAAGCTCATAGATGTTGCTGACATTACAGATCCAAGGATTGCATTTTGAGCAATGATAATGGAAAGTTACTTAATGAGAATCGAAACTCGTCTGTTGGGCCCAGGACTCTGTGCTCTTCCTCTGTGTTGTAGAGGAGAGAGACTAGAGTAGGAATCAGGACACCCAAATTCAAGTTTGAGTCTGCCACTTATTTTGTGACCTCAGTCTTTAAGGCCAATTTTTCTTATTTGTAGTATAGGAACAGAAACACATACTTTATGCAATGCTCATGAGGATCAAATAGTTATTTATGTGTGATATTTATAGTAAGGGCTCAATAAATGTTAGTTAACTCTGAACCAGCTACAATCGCTAGTATTCCAAGAAGACTCAGAAGTTCTGGCTACACACCACCAAAGTATCTAGAAGAAAAATTTTATCAGCCTGCCAGATGGCTGTCGATATGATGCCAAGCATCCAGATATTTGGACTGCATTCAAAACATATTCGACAAGCATTTTTCTCCCTTTCAGATGGGTGTTTTGGCCTCAAGAAGACAGAGTGAGGGGATTTTATGTAGAAAGATGTTATCTATCTAACTTCACTGGCTCTTTTGTATACTTTGGAGCAGCTTACAGACACATCGGAGAACGGTAATGCACGCAACATGGATAATCTCAATTTTCAGAAAGCCTTTGATAGCGTTCCATCTAATGGGCTGCTTAAACCCAAGACAGCAGGGATTCTTGATAGAACCATGGGAAAAGGAAAAACTGGCTAGAGAACAAAACAAAAAGTTTAGAATAAGACAGAATGGAAAATAGATAGAAGATGGGGTTACATTCAAAGAGCAGGGGAAGAAGTCCAGATGGCGACATTGTGACTGTGACATAGATTGGTGTGCAAGTATGAGCTACAGGAGAAACAGCGATTAAGACTATGGCTTCACTGTACAAGAGCATCAAGCTTGATGGCGACATGAACTTTATATGACAATCTCTTAACATTATAAGGCCTACATATTAAACTAGAAAGACTGTTAAGGACACTTGAAATGATATGAAATACCTTCTGATTTAAGAATAAAAATAGCCAGCTACAGCACAAGACCTTTCGTAGAAATTTTATATTTTTAATTACTTTATTTTAACCCGGGAGAAATAAAAACTTATTCCTTTAAATCAGTGGTTCTCAACCGGGGGCAATTTTGCTCCCTCCCAACCCCCAGGGGCCATTTGGAGATATCTGGACATTCTTGTTCGTCACATCTGGGGAGGAGGTGCAGCTGGAATCTAGTGGGACAAGGCCAGGGATGCCGCTAAACAACCTACATTTCACAGCATAGCTTCCTAACACAGTTTTGCAGCCCAAATGTCAACAGTGCCAAGGTGAGAAACCCTGTTCTAAATCGTACTCTGAAGTGCACAAGAGGGAAAAATTCATAAGAGAAGAATGTTCTGTACAAAGCATTTGTCTGAAAAAATCATTTGTAGAATAAAGTATTTCATTATCACTATAATAAAGGTGGTCTAAAACTAGAACAGGAGAAGGAGGAGAGACAGAAGAACAACAGAAATTTAAGGAGAAAGAGAGAATAGGCGAGAACAGCAAACGAAGACATTTAACCTCTGCTGTGAACCTTCATGTGCCTCTCAACTGGTGTTCCTCTTGGGTCTTCCGCTCAATTTACTTCAGATGGATTGGTCTGGAGTTTGCTACAGAGCAGGATCCATAAAAAAAGTCTGTTCCATTCTGGCATCCAGATGTTTGAGTCTGTATATGGCGACCAGTCAGTCTTACAGACATCATTCTCTTTTAGAGAAAAATGTAGGTCCAATGAGGGAATGAGGAAGGAAGTTGGAACAAAGAAAGAATTCTGAAAGTTTTAAAAAATGTATAAAGCTGCCTATTTTCCTTTATTTAAAAAAATATAAGTCAGAGAAGAAAGTAATTCTTCTAACTGGATGTTCCTAGAGGTACATTAAAAATAAAAACAGTCCAGTTTTCTATAACCATATTCTAGGACCAGTGGAAGAGGCAGCTACCAGGTGGTGTACATGGTGCGGTTTCAGGGGCCCTGGGGGGACTCCAGGCCCTGTTGTCCACCCTAACTCTCGTCATTTTACCATAATGGCCACCTTCTTCAGAAGTTTTGCCTCCTATTATGACACAAGCATTCTATTCAAGGTTCCTCCTTAAGTAAACTTACTCAGCTAACTCTGTTAACATGGAAGATGAACCAGAATAGCCTGGAGCACAGCTCGGGAGTTGAAGAGAAGCGGGAGAAAAGAAATCTGGCCGAAAATAGGTGGCAGAAAAAGCTGCCTTACTTCGCATTTTCCTCAAAATTCAGACTTATCTGTAAGAAGGAAGGGCCCTGAATTATTCAAAATTCCCTCTTATTTAATTCAGTGGAAAGCAAAACATACCCGTGTCAGGTCCTTGGCTATCAAAATGGTGCTTATTGACCTCTGGCTAATTCTACTTAGGAGTTCATAATATACAGCCCAGGAACCCGATCTGGTATCCTAAAATAAACAGATTCATCAGGAAAGGGGTGAATTATGTTGAGTAATGTCATGCCAGAGCTAAGGACCCTTGAAGCAACTTGAGGAGAACTCTATAACGAAGCCCATTAATATGCACAGATATTCATACAGATGGTATCAGCATCATTGTCATCTTTCTTGGTTGTATTATCTACAAAGATTAATAGCTAGAACCCTGTAAATTAATCAATTTAGTTTTAGAGTTGGTTTGTGAGATGTGTTGTATGCATGCAAACACACACACACACACACACACGCTCTATATACTGTAACAGATGAATTTGAACATTATTTCCATCCCTTTGTTCATATTCTGTTTTACATTTTATTAAGGTATTGGTGAATTTAAAGGTCTGTATTTGATATCAAGTAGGGCCAGGTATACTTCCCTTTATTCCTTACCTGTGGATCCCAGCTTATCATTGGAAAACCCGTGTGTTTGTTAACAAATGGGAAAGAGCAAGAAGACAGTCATGAATCGGTGCCGCCACTTATCCTCAACTGACATGTTGGTGACGGGTAAATGCATCTCCGTACACAAAGGGGAGGACATCTTATATAATATTTAATATACCAAAATGGTTCTCAAAGGAGACAGATGGTCGGCGTGAGTTTCTACCAGCCCCAGTGCTAAGCAGCCAAGAATCTCTCTAGGTGCTAGTCTGTCTGGCAAATGCTGCATATAGTTTTATCAAAGTGGTAGAAGTGAGATATTGGGGTGTCCTTAGTATAAAGACAGTTCCTCACTGGCTCTCCAAATACTGGTGGTTGTTCAGAAATCCATTTTGCATATGTGCAAGCTTTGGGGCCATTTTCAATCACCTCTAAGACTCCGTTTTCTCCCATTTATTTCAGAACACTAAAGGGGGTCGTGAGTAACACTGATAATGTGGAAACTTCACAAATGGAGGCTACTCAGTTGGCACATGTCGATTGTCCTATTGTATTTCAGTCATACATCATCATCCCCATAAAGCACCACTTAAGTTTCAGTATGTGAAGGTGACAGTTAACTTTCCACATGTGAGGGATTTATTCATGACTTAGAGTCAGCCAGTCGAAGAAATGTAGAAGAATATTGAGGAAACATGCAAGAATGAAGAAGGGAGAGTTACAGAGTTCAAGCAGCTTAATAAGGAAGATTAAATATTTATTTTGTGCCTTGTTATTTATCTGCAATAACCATTTTGTAAGTGTTCTGTTGGCACTATCCATTATACATATTTTTGAAGTTGATGCATATGTTCTATGGAAGAAAATATCAGGGACCTGCACCTGGATCATCCTCTAATGCAGTGTACTCATAGACAAAATCACATTGCATGCATCAGTATTACCGGACAACTATCATGTATGAAGTCCTGACCTTGGCAGGGGGCAAAAGATGCCTAAGAAAGAGCCTACTCTCAAGGAAACTCCATTAGTGATGGTGGCAAGAAGACATACTTGAAAAAGTTAGACGGCAATAAAAATGTTTTTCTTATACACCAGGACATGTCATTGGTGACAAGCACAGCCAATACTTCCGTACTAGGCGGAAAAATGCACCCCCCCCTCCTCCCCAAAAGATGTCTGCATCCTCATCCCTGGAGCCCGTGAATATGGTACCCTGCATGACAAACCACACTTGGCGGGTATGATTGAGTTAAAGCTATTGAGATGGAGAGATTATCTTGGATTATCTGGGTGGGCCCAGTGGTGTATCACAGGAACTTTCTAAGATGGAGGCAGGAGGGTAAGAAGCAGAGAAGGAGATGTGAGGAGTGAAGTGGATCAGAGTAAGGCAGGGCCCTGAACCAAGGAACTCAGGTGACCTCTAGAATCTGGAAGAAGCAAAGAAACTAATTCTCTCCTAGACCCTCCAGAAGGAAGCAGTCCTACTGGCCCACTTTGGATTTGTCACCTCTACAACTGTAAGATAATAAATTTGTGTTGTTTTAAGCCGCTGAGTTTGCAGTAATTTGTTACATCAGCCATAGGAAGCTAATGCACTTGCTATAAGGACCCACCTCATTTCAGTGGACCCCAAGGTCCACAGCTGTCAAAGTGGGGAGGTGAGACTAAATCACTGTTTTGTTAAATACTGACAAATCATACTCTTAACTAATTAAATATCTAAATATGCTGTCTTCGGAGAAGAAGACAGGAGCAGAGGAAAAGCAGCCAAAGTGCAGAGGGGAAGAGATGGGAGGCGATGCTCAGTTTCTCTCTCTGGGCCTCTACTGGCTGGTTTGCAAAGCAAGGAACGAAGAAGGTCTGATTTTCAGGATTTCTCCAGCTTCAGCTCCATATGCAGTGAAGTGCCAAAGAAGTGAAGCCAAGGAGAATTGTGGCCCAAGTCTACCAAAGCCATTAATTGCTGGTTTGATTCTCAGTAATGAACAAAGGTTTTTACTGGTGTCAGTTTTACCCAAACTGATGTCACCATTATCAGCTAGAATTGCACTGTTATGGCACAGATTTTTTTCCTAATTATCAGTCTACAAAACTTTAGATGATTTTATTTTTTGCAAAACAATAATCTTGATTTATAGAAGACCTTGGGGTGAGGTGACAGTGAACATGAAGGATGAAAGTAGAGGTGCTAATCCAGGGACCATGACACAGTGAAGGCAGCCAGTTCCTCCGTGTGAGCCAGGCATCCTTTCCTGCTGAAATCTGTGAGAACAAGATAGAGTAGTATTACCCCAAGCACCATAAAAAGAAAATAAAATAGGAAAGTCATTTAAGAGTGAGAAACCACTTGGTGTTCAAAGAAATCTATTTTTATTTTTAATTGCTGTCCTAGGGATGGCTAAGTGACATGGACTTCTTATTTCTTAAAGGTCCCAGGAGACTCTAACTTCAAGACCAGAGGGTAACAAAGAAAAGAACTCTGTACATATGAAATGCCAGATATCCAAGTGGCATTGGAGGATCCAAATGAATACCTCAATTATGATACAGTGACAGTTCTCACGAGGGAACCTGGCCATGATGGGAACTCAGTGTGAGATGGCAGGGAAAATAAAAAGCAAACAAAACACCCCCTCCAAAAGAAGAGAGGGAGAGAGAGAGAGAGAGAAATGAAGACAAATAAAAATGATTTATGCAGGAACATTGTAGCGGAGAAGAACAACTTCAAGAACTGAAGTGGAAAAATCCAAGGTGCCACCTTAGTTCCTAAACCAGTTCCACACCCTAGCTGAGATCTTTCATGTGCTTCCCAGTTACAGTAATAGTGATGGCTAACAAGAGCCAGCCCCTCTGATAAGTCCCTCCTACATTATCTTCCTGTGGAAGGTAGATGGACAGATGAGAAAAAGGCTTAAGCTATTTGCCCACGACCTCAGCTTTCAAATATGGAATCACTATCAAACCAAAATCTTTCTGGTTCCAAAGTCGATGTTTTCAAACCTCCAAATAGACTGAAGTTAAATTCACACATGGCTGCAAGAATATTTCCTGGAAAAATCTCGGCCATTATCCCTTCCATTATTGCCTCTGTCCCCTTCTCTCCATCGTTCCAGCCGTAACTCCTATTAATTGTACTGTGGAGCTCACCATTTCATCTGTCTGGTTTCTTGGCTCCTATTGAGAAATTTGCAAATCTTTGCCCTTGTGCTCTCTGATCTGCTCTTTAGCTCTCTCTTTTAATTCACACTTGTCTCTTCAGCTGTGTCCACCCCACTGTTCAACTTATTTACGGAATCTTTTATTTTAATCATCAAATCAGATTTATCTATTATCTATCCTTGTTATTTCTCATGGAATTTGATTTCCTCACATGCTTCGTAAGTTTTATCTGTCAGCTCATTTTTAGAAGAAATTATCTTCCATAGGGGTCCTTTAATCAGCCTATTATTTGCCTTGCATGGCTATCTTTGTCAGGGCTCTACAGGGTGCAGAATTCCTGGTCCAGATGGAACGTTAGTCTCACAGCCCTACATTTCTTTAGTATGTGGAGACGTGAACAAGAAACACCCAGGGCAAGTATGCAGTAGGTATCCTTCATAATCATCCTGAAGGAAGACTATGAAAGTGGTTTGTAGGCTAGACTGGGAGTTGGCAAACTATGACCCATGGGCCAAATTCTCCCTGCTGTCTGTTTTTGCAAGTCGCATGAGCTAAGAATGGTTGTGGCATTTTAAAATGGTTGAAAAATGCATAATATTTTATGACGTGAAAATGACATGAAATTCAAATTTCTGTTTCCACAAAGATTTATTGGAACACACTATGCCCATTTGTATACATATTGTCTGTGGCTGCGCTCAACCTACAATGGCAGAGTTGAGTAATTGCAACAGAGACCACATGGCCCACAAAACCTAAAGTATTTATTATCTGGCCCTTTATAGAAAACGTTTGCCGGGCTAGATCATCCCTGTTTGAAAGTGAAAGCACACTCCACAGATGTATGTCAAAATTCTCTGCTTATGTAAAGAAAAACTCAGAGCACACAAGATAAAAAAGAAACACTGTGATTGCCAATACCTTAAGATACCAAGGAAATATTTAAAACCCTCCCACTTTTACAAACTATCATTTCCTCAGGAAAACATGCCATTCCTTACTGTGACCACCAGATGGCGACTCCAATGATGCGTCAAAGGTTCATCTGCATTTACTTATAAGATACCTTATGTACTACTTATAAAGAACACTTTGTGAGCAGCCTGAATTTAGATATGAGCTAAATCATGCCAAACTCAGTATAGCCTCTGTGGGGAAACAGGCTTAGGTCCAAGTCTTAGCTTTTGGGGAGGTGGGAGCACCCCAGGAGTAAGTGATCTATGTTTGATCTAAGGCAGTGGTCACAAACTATAATGTACGAAGAATCATCTAGAATACTTGCTAAAAAGTATTTTTACCCCCAAGCCACACTGTTAGCGAGTCTGCCTCAGCAATTTGAAGACCCTGCGTTTTTTTTTTACCAGTGCTATATTTGATTCTGATGTGGGCTGTCTGAGGACCATAGATTTAAAGGGTGCTTTTGGGAGATTTCTTGTTTTTATGCCTGAGTAGAAGGATGGATGATTATCCAAATTATAAGATCCAATGGGGAACAAGGACCTTGGGGCCAACTTTGGGGGCAGGAGTGGAGAAAGATTCCTCTCAAGTTTCAGTGCCCAGGGAGAGGCCCTGAAAGGACTGTCAAGGCCCCATCCAAAAGGAAATGGTCCTCAGGCAGGACTCTCAGAGGGGAACTGTGGATGGGGCGTAACTTGGGGAGATGCTAGAGAGACTGAGGACCTCTGCGTGAAGAGGCAGCAAGAGCCATCCTAGGCCCATGTGATGGCAGACTAAGTTAAGACTGGCCTAGGTAGGGGTGGACGAGGCTGAGCTAGCAGCCGGAATCTTGAAGTTCCTTTAACTCTTTAAGATGAGAGATGCAGGAACAAAACTTCCTGGTAGGTTTTTTTTTTCACTTGTGATACTCTAATGGGTCTTTTCTCTCTCTGTTCTCTCACTTTATTGATTCAAAACAATACATCCATTCCAAAATCTATGTAACCTCTTGTTATAAAGTGAAGAGTAAATGCACAAATTTGTATACTGCACATATATTGGTCCACCAAAGTGCCTTCTTTCTTTTCCAAATCTAATATTCAAAGCAGCTTCCAAAACAAGGACAAACCCTTTAACCACCTGGTCTGAGACATTTCAAAATGATTTTTGTTTGCAGGATCCTAGATTTTCTATCTTAGAACCACAGTGAGGAACTGATATAGGTACTCAACAAATGGCCATTAAAATAAAGAATAAAGTTCTATTTTAAAAGGAAAAAAATCCAGTATTTTTCTTGTCTCCTTGATCTTTCTTTTCACATCATTTCCTGCAAGAGCATAGGGAATAGAGAGGTTTGCGTTACTTCCCTGCTTACTTCTTGGTTAATAGTTCCTGCGTGTTTATTTCCATAGTATATAGTATCTATCCCTATAGCTTGTCCAAAGTTGGGATAACACATATACTGCTTTCCTTCCATTATTAGCTTAAAATCATTTTGGAATTTAAAGGTACATTTAGCAGAATGTCAACTTCCACGAGAATGTAGTGAAAGGAAAACCTACTTTGAACTGACAAACTCAATTCGATCCACATATCATTGGTGAGAACTCATGGCATAGTCACATTTGAAGCAAGGGCAGCCGGAAAACATAGTGCCAGATGGGGCAGCTGCCTTGCAGTGGTAACACCTCATAATGTAAAGGGAGCACAATTGTTGGTGGATAGCTAGCATCCTGCCATAACGAATAAACGTCTTTAACTCAAAGCAGTTTGAAAAAAGAAAAGACTTAGTAATTGCTGTGGGTTGAGACGTGTCCCCCCAAAAGATATGATGAAGTTCTAACACCTAGTACCTCAGAACATAACCTTTAGAAATAGTCCTTGCGGATATAATTAGTTTCCCCCAAAGTAAAAAGTCTGTATGTATTCCAGATATATTCGTTATTTAAGTAATTTAAATTTAAACTAATTTTTGATTACTTTTATACTGCTGTTAATAGTGAAGTAACTCACGGTCATTACACTGAACAAATAAGGAGAAGATTACCGAGATGGAGGAGGCGTGTGTTCTTCATGGGTGTTTTCTTCTCATTCATCATTCCAGCATCACGTGGTTCTGTCCTGGTTTTTGGATGCGAACGGAAGGATGTTTTAACTTCCAAATGCACAGACTTTCAGCCTTTCAGATATCTTTATTACATGCCCCTTTGTTCAATCCTATTGGCTCAGACATCTCTGGTGACTAGTTCTGGCACCATCTGCATTTTAGGATCTCAAGAACATGAGGAAGCTTAAGAGACTTCTCAAGAGAAAAGGCAGTTTCGCCCCTGTATGGAGATTTTAGAATAAAACACTCATGCCCAAAGACTTGGTGATGACAGAAGGTCTTTATGACAGTGTCCAGGGACAGATGTGGTTGTGACAGCTGTGGGAGGAGTGCCACTGACATTTAGTAGGTAGAAAACAGGCATGTTGCTAAACATGCTACAATGTACAGGCCAATCCGCCAGCAAAGAGTTACCCAGTTCCAAATTTCAGTCATGCTGAGGTTGAGAAACCCTGACCTAGAGTAACGCATGTAAAAATAATTCATATTTAGGTCCTCCTTTTATGGCATTTGCTTCATTTTCAAAGCTGAAGTTTCAAATAGAATAATCTTGAGAATTCTGAGAATAACACTGACTAACTTTCCGTGAAATCTGACCATGTGCCAAGTACTGTGATAACCACTTTATATAAGCAGCAGTGATTTATATCACAGATACATAGCAAGGAGTGATTTACAAATTCCCAGATCTAAGCTTTGCTTTTTAAAAAAAATTTTTAATGGAGATATAATTTATGTATAGTGAAATGCTCAAATCTTTTTTAAAAAATTTATTATTTTATTTATTTTTGGCTGCATTTTGTCTTCATTGCTGCGCACAGGCTTTCTCTAGTTGCGGCGAGCAGGGGCTATTCTTCGTTGTGGTGCGCAGGCTTCTCATTGTGGTGGCTTCTCTTGTTGTGGAGCACGGGCTCTAGGCACACGGGCTTCAGTAGTTGTGGCACGTGGGCTCAGTAGTTGTGGCGCATGGGCTTAGCTGCTCTGCGGCATGTGGGATCTTCCCAGACCAGGGCTCGAACCCGTGTCCCCTGCACTGGCAGGCAGATTCTTAACCACTGCACCACCAGGGAAACCGTAAGCTTTGCTTTTCATGTAGAAAATAGAGGTGAGAAAATAGGAAATAGAAAATTCAAGACTTTTTTACATTAAATTTAGAACTTAATTTAAAAATCATAGAAACACTGAATAAATCATCAAAGAAGCTTAGTTCCATGGTGCTAATGCTTTTAGAAAAAAATCCCATAAACACAATTAAGCATAATATTACTCCAACATGAACAAGTTCAGAATACTTTATCTTTTTGAGGAATATTTATCCCTTTGAGAAAATGTGTGTGATATAATGTTCAATTAAAATTTCAGCTATAAAAGTATGATCCCAATTCATAGCTATGCTTTTTTGATAAATGAATGCATTGACAAAACCAGTGGGGAGAAAAAAATGCTATAATGAATGAAATACACTAAAATATTGTCTGTTTTTTGAGATGTATCTTCTTTATTTTGGTTATTTTATAAATTTTCCACACTGAGCATGTATTATGCGCTACAAAAGGCGGGGGAGGAAAACAAAGAGGGAGAGACCAAATCTCCTTGGACAGAAACTATTTTAACACCATCAGTGAATAGACATGCTTTTGAGTAAACTATTTATGACTGTTAGTATTGGCTTCATTAATTGTACAGAATTATATGGAAAATTTATTAATTATATGGACTAGCTCTGGTGGGATAAATTACCTTCTTTTCATACATTTAATAGTACAACAGCTAAAAGCATTTTGTGATGGAAAATTTATTTTTTGAAGTTTTATTCAGAGTTATACTTGGTTTCTGTCAAAAGTTGAAAACACAGGCAACATGTTTTCATAGATTGCAGCAAAGTAGAAATATTCAACATCAGCTTAAAGTTCAAATCATGCAAAAGGAGATAGTTTTTTACTTTCACATTTAATAGCAAACAATCAAAAGCCTTTTCTGATAGCATATTTAATTTTCAAGTCTTATTCGAAGGAATCCTAGATTTAAAAAATCCACAATTTTAAAAACCAAGTGAACAGTTTTGCATGCATTCATACATTGTAGCAAAGCTGAGATATAGATGTCAACCTCTGAAAAAAAGCCAAGAGATTGTAAGTCAGCATATGAGATTCTTTTCCTGTTCATCTTGATAAAAAGCACTGACTTTATATCATTTATACATTTAGAAATTATATCCTGTTGTGTAGAAAATAATGAAATGTGGAGCGCAATCAATAAATTAGATGATGTGCTGGAAGGAACAATCCGTTCAGATATTTGTGAAGTAGCATGAATGATTTGATCATGCTAATATGGGTTTTTGAGTAACTATTATCTATAATAAAATACATTTCCAATGAGCTAGCGGGTGAGATGATCATAAGTGGATCTTTTACAATTTAATTGAGTGTCTGTTAGTTGTTTTCCATGTAGTACACATTGGCAAGTCTTGGGGGCCAAGCATGGCATGTATGACTTTTAAAATATTTCTGATAGTCACCAGAATAATCTCATTTAAAATCTAGCTTGATTTTTATTTTTATTTTTTAAATTTGATTTTATTTTTTCTAGCTTGATTTTTAAATGCAATTGATTTTTCTACTTTTAGCAAAATGGCATGAGAAGTTGTTTTTGAGAATTGTTTCTCAACGTGGCCTTTGAAAGGAAATTTATTTTCTTTCCCTGGTCTATAGAGTAACATCAGTGAAAAGTTCCTCTTTTATTGCTTTTGTAACATTCCCCATATCATAAGGAACTTCTTCCTCAGACCCTTATAACTGTACCTTCTAAATGTTCATTAGTTAACTCAATCTATTATTCAATTTATATCTTTTCTAAAAGTCTGTTTTGTGAAAAGCCCTGTGCAAATTTCTGTTTGAGAAGCAAAGTGAAGAAAGTATGGTTGCTTAGTATATATGGAATAAAACAAAATAGAAACACATGAAAAATTATATAATAACATATTAAATGGATAATACAAAGTGTACCAATATAAGAGGAGAAGGAGAATGCAGGCAGAAAATATATGATTTCCCAGTACACGGAGTGAACAGATACCATGCGGGGTTCAGAGAAGAGCAAGGTGTGAAGGTGTGTATGGGTGGGAGTAGTTTGGGTGGCTTCACAAAGAAGGAAAGACAGCAATAGGCCATGGACAGAATTTGGGTGAGCAGGTCAGCAGGCACGGGGATACTCAGTAAGAAACCTTGGTGAGGAGGAAGTCCTTCTGTTGGGGGGCCAATGACAGAGCAAGTGTGGCTGGGGTCAAACGTGAAAGGAGGGAAATAGCAAGCCTGGGAAACTGAAATTGGAGTCAGCCTAGGAAAGGTCTTGAGTTTGAAAATAGGGACGAGTTTGCAGTTTATTTTCCCTATGCTGGACACCATTTATTCATTTACCAAGTATTTATGGAGTGCCGGGCAAAGTCCCAAGGAGCTGATCATGAAGCAATGACTAAGGTGCTCGGAGTCCCTGCAGCCCTGGAGCCTTCGTTGTAGAAGGGGAAGATAGAAGATAAACCAGAAAGCAAATTAACAAGATCATTTTAGCTACTAACATCATGGTGAAAATAATGAAACAGGATGATGAGAAAGACGATGACTCAGGGCTGAGGACACATTTGGATTATATATATATTTTTAAAGCAGGGAAATAACACTATCAAAATAATGTCTTAGGAAGTTCCGTTTATCTTGGCTTGATAAACATGCAAACACCAGTGGGAAAGAGGAGTTTCCTGGCCTCCTCTCCTCTTCTGAGTTTTATAAAACATTTACTGAGTGGAGCTTTTCTGGGGAGTATTCTTCAACTTTGTTTTCTAAGTTAATTAAGAAGATCTCTAATGATAGAGGTTTTGATCCGAGAAGAATAGTGAGTTCAAGGCAAACCGTCACCTTCCCAAATGAGGTCAACAGGAAGTTTCTTTTTGGGTTTTGGTTAATGTTGATGTTGCTGAAGGGGCCAACGCTTTTTGGAAAAGGGGCCTTCCCTTGATCCGTACAGTGTCAGTTACTGTCCATGTTCCCTTATGGTCATTTCCACTGAACATTATCATTCTTAAGGAAAAATAAATATTCCTAATGCTTGTTGATTTCAGTCTGTGTTTGCACAGGTTATGTGAATCAACACCATTTTAGGCAGTTCAGATTTGCCCAGATGAGCCCCCTGCCCTGCGACCAGATGTGCAATGCTAAGCCAGCAGCATAGTCAGCAAAACTGCCTATGAATATGAACATAAATGAGTGTTTCAGATAAGAAACGATCTCCTGGACATTGTGCCAGAAAACAACTGCGTGAGTTTCGAGTGCTGGCTGCGGATTTCTAAAGCAAGTCAATTTCATAATGTTGGTTGCTGTTTCATCCTTGCCTGTAAACTGCCATTCACAATGTAAACTCCCTTCTCCCCATATTTCCCCATCTTGTTTTCTTTTCCTCCAGGAGCCTTTGATCTCCCTAATCTCCTAAATTCTGCTTGAAGATGCAGATTCCAGCAGTTCGTTCTATTGGTCCCTAACCATTAAAGCACATCTTCCTTTCCTTCAAAAGTTTTATTCATTTTCCACCTCCTTTCAACTTGTAGCCAGTAAGTCAGCGTAGTATAGCAGAAAGAGGTAGACTTTGAAGTCTGGAAGACTTAGGTTCATAAGACAGTTCTGTCTGGATGGCTCTGGAGATCATTTCACTTTTTAAAAAAAAAAAATTTATTTATTTAGTTTTGGCTGAGTTGGGTCTTTGTTGCCGCGCGCGGGCTTTCTCTAGTTGCGGTGAGCAGGGGCTCCTCTTCGTCGCGGCGCGCGGGCTTCTCATTGCGGTGGCTTCTCTTGTTGCAGAGCACGGGCTCTAGGCGTGCGGGCTTCGGTAGTTGTGGCGCACGGGCTTAGTTGCTCCACGGCATGTGGGATCTTCCCAGACTAGGGCTTGAACCCATGTCCTCTGCATTGGCAGGCGGATTCTTAACCACTGTGCCACCAGGGAAGCCCCATTTCACTTTTTAAGCCTCATTTCCTCTTCCATTTGGATCACTGACTAAATGATTACCGTATCTGAAGTTTAAATAATATAATGAATATAAACTGCAGTACGTGTAATATATGTGTGTATGTGTGTGTATAAATGAGTGGATGAATGAATAAATGAATGAATGCCTTGCACTTAGAAGATGATATACAGACAGATGTTTGAAACTAATCCTCCCGTTCTCCCCATTCCCCCTATAATTCCTTGTTTGGAAAAATTACTATTATTCTATATGTGTACACAGGGTATTTTTTTCTCCCCCTGTTTCCATAATGTCTTAGAACTGTGATTTTCAAACTTTAGTATGCATACAAATCACTTGAGGATCTTGTTAAAATGCAGATTCTGATTCAGAGAGACTGAGGTGGGCCTGAGATGCTGAATTTCTTACAAATCCTAGGTGACACTGAGGCTGCTGGTTCATGGACCACACTTTGAGGGGCAAAGTCTTAGCAGGAAAGTTGACAAGTATGGTGTTAGGACTGCATTCAGCTGCATGTAATACAACAGCTAAGAGTGTCTTATCAAGATTTGTTCTCACACACCAAGAAATCTAGAGGTGGCAGATTGCTGCTAGCATTAGTTTTGTGGTTCCATGATATCTTGATTTTCCCTCATGTTTATTCGTGAGTGGCCACAAAATGGATGCTGCTATGTCACACTTCATATTCACATTTCAAGGCACTAATAAGGGGGAAGCCCCATGCCAAGGTGTTTTCTTTAGTCATGAGAGCAGACGCATTTTCAGAACTATCTGAAAATTTTGCCTTATGTTACAAATGTCATCTTTGGTGTCACGTGGCCAGCACTTGCTCCAAGACAGACTGGAAAAATGAGTCTTCTGGGAAGAAGGAGAGAGTGGGCAACTAGCAGAGTCTGCTCTATCTATGTTCATCCTACCTTTGTTCAATAAGTTCTATATAGCTCTTCTCTGACACCTAACCTCTTAATATACACTTAGAATATACTAACTGCTATAGACTGAATGTGTGTGTTCCCCTGAAATTCATAAGTTAAAACCTAATACCCAGTGTAATGGCATTTGGAGATGGGGCCTTTGGGAGGTGATTAGGTAATGAGGGCAGAGCCCTTATGAAAGGGATTAGTGCCCCTATAAAAGAGACCACAGAGAGCCTGCTTGTTCCTTCCACTGTGTAAGGACACAACAGGACGATGGCCATTTATGAACCAGGAAGCTGGCCCTCACCAGACGCTGAATCTGCTGGTATCTTGATCTTAGATTTCCCAGACTCCAGAACTGTGAGAAATAAATTTCTGTTGTTTGTAAGCCACCCAGTCTAAGACATTCTGTTATAGTAGCCCTAAAGCACTAAGACAGTAACTCTTTGAAGATTTACTTAGCTGCTCCAATTGGTCAATTTTTTTATAGCTCTTATAACTCATATGATCTAATATGATCTTCAATATTACACAAAATATAATTGTGAGTAAAAAAAAGTCAGCTTTCAATTCTTTAAGAAAATGTTCAAATTCTTACTGAACACAGACCACATCACTTAAGTAATATGGACTCTTAAATACTTTAAGTTACATATAATTAGGTCTCAGTGAAGGATTTAGATGCTAGGAATAATAGGTCAAAGGGAACATGGGAATGTTAATCTCTTGACTATAAATAGCAGAGTAGTGATATACAGTAAACACAGATCAAAATTAAGTTCAAAAGGCATGACTGAAATAGACTTTTGCAAATGAGGCTTCTAAGGAGGAATTATTTTAGCAAAAATAACTCTAGCTTCTATTTTAAGAGATCATGCATATTATAGTAATGTATTTAATGGCAAATAAATTAGTGGATGTCTAATAAAATTGCATGAAAAATAATTCTTAATATGAAAAGACAAGCAGATTTACTTTGTAAGAAAATTGAGCAAACTCAGGAAATGAGAGAAACAAAATTAATAATAATATTAAATTAATTTTAATTAGCATTAAATATCAACAGTAAAATCAGATTTCAATTATTCAAGACTATTTGACATTTTCACCAACTTTCTTTAATGAATCAGTCAGTCCATATACATGAGATCTTTAAATAGTCTATTAGAGACTGTAAACTAAAATTTTAAGTCAGCGTAATTACCTCTGTGTCCTAGGATGGCATCCTAGATGATGTGCCAAGACATGGCTCTGATTTTAGATATAGATTTGGGTTTAAAACATGCATCTGCCACCTCTTCACCTGTCTGACCCTAGACTGTTTCCACACCCTATTGCCAGTGTTGACCACATAGGATTGTTCTGAAGGTGAAATGAGGGGATGTAGGTAAGGTGTCAAGCATGCAGTAGGCCCTCAAATTTTCTTCTTTCCTTCTCTGTACCTTTCAGAGAACATCCACTCTGCTTTCTGTTGTTGCTTGGTTTTCTGATATTAGACTATCAGAAAGGTGCTTTGAGGGAAAGCATAGTAGGCAAGACCATGAGAGCCTAACAGGGTGACTCCATTATTTTAAAGTATTATAAGTCCCCAGGACATCTGAAATAAAAACTAAAATAACACCCAAAAGCAAATGTAAATGATTTTATAATTCTTCACTCTTTGATCCTTTGAAAGTCTCAACCTTTAGCAAACTTTGCCATAGTGCAGATACTTAAGAGCTGTTGAATTCCATAGACTTGATTAGGCTCAAGGGCAGCTGGTTTTGTTTCCTACTTTGTTGAATAACATATTGTTAAAAATCCATGTCAATTAGTGTCTGAACTTAAGAAGTTTTATAGCAGAGAGAATTTGTACAGCAAGGATCATTTCCAAAGAAAATGGGTGTACCAATACTGCGGAAATGGGAAGCAATTTCCTACTTGATGTTTTGGAGCAAAGCTGGCACATTCACTATTATAGCAATATCACAGAGGCTGGTTTATTTTTCTGTGATACAGTGATCATGGTTGCCCATTATTTCTAAAGTCATAAAAATGATTGATCGTATTTTTGATGTAGCATTAAAGCAGGCAAGGGATAGAGGTAGGGCCAATTTATTCATTATGTCCTATGAGCATGTGACTAAGGCTTTGGGGCTTTTGAGAGATGTAAAAAATATTCAAGACATGAAATAAAATTTATGGGCTCAAGAATATAAAGTGAAAACTGTAAAATAGAAATGAATAAATATTTAATTAAATGTCCACAAAGCCTAAAATTATATCAACTTCAATAATTAATAAATTTAGTATCCATAAACATTTCATTACATTTGGAAACCATCGGTAAGTTATATTTTCTCACTTTTTGAGAGTTGGTGTGTATGCATGATGACTGCTGAGAAATTATAACCATTTCATAAATCAGAAGTTACTTGTAGCCAAATATCGTAAAACATAATTATAAAATCCGTAAATTTTTTGGCAGTAATGAATTATTCTTCCTTTGGGATGTGGGTTTGTTTTGGTATTTTTTTAAATAAATTTATTTATTTTATTTAATTAATTAATTTATTTTTGGCTGCATCGGGTCTTAGTGGCTGCGTCTGGGCTTTCTCTAGTAGCAGCGAGCAGGGACTACTCTTCGTTGCGGTGCACGTGCTTCTCATTGTGGTGGCTTCTCTTGTTGCAGAGCACGGGCTCTAGGCACGTGGGCTTCAGTGGTTGTGGCACCCGGGCTCAGTAGTTGTGGCTCGTGGGCTCTAGAGTACAGGCTCAGTAGTTGTGGCGCACGGGCTTAGTTGCTCCACAGCAGGTAGGATCTTCCCGGACCAGGGCTCGAACATGTGTCCCCTGCATTGGCAGGCAGATTCTTAACCACTGTGCCACCATGGAAGTCCTGTTTTAGTATGTTTTATATAGTGTAGAATGGGGACTCCAAAAGTAAGGGAGCATATTTAAACCAGCCCTGGTGGTAAAGACTTGATTGTACATAAAAAAGTATGAGTTGGTGAGCACCCATCTTATAGAAATCCTGTAACTCAGTGATATGATTAATATTCAATATGCAATTATGGCAGTTATTGGCAGAAGAAATCTCTAAGTTTTATGCTTTAATGAAAAATTCACCTTTAAAATCCTCTCTCATCACCCTTTCTTTTCCTCTGTCCTTACTGATTCCACATTTTAAGACTTTTCAAATATAAAATTCTAGGCTTGGTTTTTATGAAGTGTCATAATTTACTTCTACCTGACACAATTTTCTACACCTGTCGAACTAAGGCTTTGTGCTCCCGGCGTCAACATCGCCCTATCCCATCGCCCTTCTAAATAGTCCCTCACTGCGGTGACGTTCCTTCTCCTACTCCTCATTCATCTATGAGTTCATTCAGCATTCATTGAGCCTACTATGTGCCAGGCAGTGTGCTATGTTTTGGGAATGTGAAGGTGAATGGAACACGGTCCTTACCTCAGAGAACTAATAATCCAACTACCTAGAATTACTGTTGTGCAAACATGAGCACTGTCCGAACAGACATACCCCAGTCCTGCTGAAGCACTGATTATTGGGGGAAAACTGAAGGAAACAGAAGCAGTGGCCAGTGTGCAGTTCTCTAGGGCAATGCACAGCAACCTGGCAGGACTGGACACTAGACCCTAGGAGAGGGGAAAAATAAAATAGAGAAGAAACTTAATCCAAAGGACAGCAGGAATAGAGAAGAGGGAAAAAGAGAAAAGAAAAATTGGGACAAAGGAAGGGCATACAATAAGATGGAAAAATGAACCCAAATAGTTTATAATCATAATAATTGTAACTAACTCTCTAGTGTAAAAGCAATGATCAGGGACTTCTCTGGTGGAACAGTGGTTAGGAATCCTCCTGCCAATGCAGGGGACACGGGTTCGAGCCCTGGTCCAGGAAGGTCCACACGCCGCGTGGATCTAAGCCCGTGCGCCACAACTACTGAGCCTGTGCTCTAGAGCCCGGGAGCCACAACTACTGAGCCCACGTGCCACAACTACTGAAGCCTGCGTGCCTAGAGCCCGTGCTCCGCAACAAGAGAAGCCACCGCAGTGAGAAGCCCACGCACCGCAGCGAAGAGCAGCCCCCGCTCGCCACTATTAGAGAGAGCCCGCGCGCAGCAACGAAGACCCAACGCAGCCAAAAATAAATAAATAAATTTATTTTTAAAAAAAGAAGAAGCAATGATCAGCAGCTGGAATTAAAAAAAAACCTTTTTCTAAGTTATATTGTTTATAAGAAACATCTACAACGAAAGAGCACAGAAGTGTTGGAAGTAAAATAATTAGAAAGATTATATCAGATAAATATTAATCCAAATAAAGTTGGTATATCCGTGGTAATATCATTTAAAATAGACTTTGAGGCAAAATATATTACTAAGAGGATCATTAAATATTAATAAAAGGTTTAATGAGTAAAAAATTTTGACAGTTTAAAAGTTGTATAGCATAGCTTCAAAATCTGTAAAACATATTGATAAATTATAGGGAGAAATAGCAAACTTACAATCAGAGGAATCATTTTCACTTTTGCTTCTCAGTAATTCACAGATGAAGATAAACATAATGACATGGAAGATGTCATAAGCAAACTTGAATATATGTATATACGTATATACACATATATAAAGAGAGAGCGAGGGAAAGATTGATTATACAAAACAACTGTACAATATATATTCTTTTCAAGCACATGTGGAACCTTGTAAAATTTGAATATATACTGGAACATAAAAGAATCTCAACAAATGTCGAAAAAACATCATCATATATCTCATCTTTTCTGATCACAACTACATTAGAAATCAAGAACAAACAAAACAATAGAAAACAAAAACGTACCCCACACTTTTGGAATTTAAGAAAAATCAAAATATATATACAATTCACAGGAGAAATCACATTGGAAATTTGAAAATACTTGTAACTTAAAGATATTAAAAATACTACATATAAAATTTGGGGTATGAGGCTAATGTGGTATTTAATAGGACGCTTATAGACTCAGATGCTTATATTAGAAGACTAAAAATAAGTGAAACCTCCAAATTAGAAAGCTAGAAAGAAACACAGAATAAGCTCAGAGAATGTAGAAGGATGAGAATAATAAAGATAACATAAATTGAAAGAAAGATATAATAGAGTAGTTTAAAGTAAAAGCCAAGTAGTCTTTTATTTTAAAAGCCAAATAGTCTTTTATTTTAAAAGATTAACAGTAGTGACATACAACTTACAAAACTCATTAAACAGAGAAGTCAAAAACCCAAAACCCCACAAAACACTGTTAGGAATATAAAAAGGACTAACTGCAGATGCCACAGAGATTTAAAAGCTAATGAGAAGCACTGGATTAGAGTGTGGACAGCTCTTCTGCAAGAGAGGTTGGAAAGAAGAGTACATGGAATAGATTTAGTGCTGAGTCAGAAAAGAGCAAGTCTGCTGGTTTTCTCAGTGAAATAAGAAACAAGGACGTCAGTGAGAATGAGGAAGGCTCCCTAACAATCCTGCAAATCACTGTGACTGATCTTTTTTATACATCTTCACCAGAATTTACTCCTCTAAAAAGAAGTACAAGTATTCCCTTTGACGAAGACTTTAGAGGCATTAAACTTAGCAGTGATGAAGCCTTTGCCCGGAGCATTTGGGCAACCCCTCTCATGCTTAGCACCATCGTGGTGAGTGCTTTGAGAACGTATTTACTTTTTTGACTTGGGTTAAAGCCACTTGGATCAACCGTGATAAGAAAGATGAGTCAAGGTGAAAAACATATATTTTGAACTAAAATAATACGTAACTTTACAGAAACAAGTGCTATTTGCTTCTTAAATAGCATTAGACACCCTTTGTATAAAGGATTTTCACATACTCGAAGCAATAACAACATAATGTGCACCACCTCCACGGGTGGTTATGTTGGAGAACTCACTCAGCTGGCAGGTTTCTAAAAAGAAAATCGAATTACTTCCCTCAGGATAATTACTCATTTAATGTTTTTTGGATTGAGGAAACAGCTTAATAAACCCATTTACTTACTTATCAATGTTTAATATCTTTACTATAATACGTATTATATGTTAAAGAGAGCATATGGTTCCTACTCTGAAGACTATATTTCTCAATGATCCATTAAACAAAAATAGCAATAGACCGGGGTATACATTGTTATCTTTAGTAACTATTTAAGATTTAGTATCTGAGTGATATTTAAAGGACCGTACACACCTATAATAATCAAAAGATTCTCTAAGTTCAGTTAGATGATCGATCCCCCTGTTCTTTATTATGAGCTTTTTCTGTGTTGTCTTCCCAGAACTGGGTAACATCTTCTCAGTGAGTTGAATTAAATTCAACTGGGAATTGGGGGTTTAGTGTGCCTCATACTGACGGTAAGCAAGGAATAACATTAGCGGTACTAGGGCCCTAGATTTATCTAGTTCAGTTTATGTCACTACTGTTCTTTTCCTGACACTTTATAGTACAAAAATGTTTTTCTGCCGTCAAAATGTGACTGTGTAAATTGAGTGGAAAATAGCAGGTCTGTTAATCAGTTTAAGTTTATGGCATTATGAGGCTTGTGCACAGAAAGAGAGAACAGAGCGTCAGAAGATTGTATATTCAGTCTAGAAACTGATATGTTGGAGTACCATATGCACGTTGGTAGAATAAACATTTGCATCCCATCTTCCTTTTTATGCAGCCAATAGCTCACAGAGCAGTGCTTTTCCATTTGGATTCCATCATTTATTTTGTTTATTGCTTCCTGGCCCTTTCCCACGGGACAACACCAAACTGATGACTCAGGTTTCAAAAAGCCACTCATTAGGTCAAAGATAAAGTTACTTCTCTTGCTAGCCCCCCCTCCTCCTTGCTTTATCTTCCTGTGACCGCTGTTGAACTGCATCACAACACACACACACACACACACACACACACACACACACACACACACTCACTCAAAGACAAAAGAGTAACAAGCCAAGAGAGTACATGTTTAGCCCCAAGTCGGGAATTTTTGCACCAACCTTATTTTGTTCCTACATAGACAGAATAATAGGTATCGTGAAGCAACAAGTTCAACCCAGGTTTCTAAGTTCACGTCAGAGCCTTGAGTTCTAGGCCCGACTCTTGAAATGTGTCCTGTAAGTGATTTCAACATGTGATGTTCTCTTTCTTTCAAGACTTTTTCCACCGGTCACTCACCAGCCCCCACAAAAAATACGGTGTGAAACCGGTGCCAGATTTCCAGGAAGAAAGCTAATGAATGAGGCATCATCAGTAATAGCTCATGAAAAGACTGCGGTGTCAGTCTTCTTCGGTGTACGTCTGGAAGAGTTCATGTCTTTAACACAGCAGGTCAAGCTATTAATGGTTAAAAAAGTATTGTTCTCTTTGAATACAAGTAATTTTGGAGTTTAAAAAAAATCAGTTTTCCACATTTTATAAATATTTGCCTTCAGCCTAAATTGTAGGACATGCTAACTATAAATTGTGTCAAAATAGCAATAATATTTAATAAGTCCAGATGTGCTGTTTCACATAAAAGAATGAAGATTTTCCTTGTTTATGTTGGCAGATGAGCGAAACAGGTGAGCCTTCCATTTGGTCCCACAAAAGCAGTTAACAATTTCTCTTCAATCAAAACAGGAACGGAATTTTGAGGGCAACCCTCCTGCATGGGGACCATCTTGTCCTCAGGCCTTTGAAATGTAGGTCTCAGGCCATTATCACATGACCTCCATCCAACCCCACTCTCCAGAGATGAAATGGGGACCAAGGGTGTCCAGTAATTGAGAAGGTCCAGGTTATATTAACCATAAATATGCAGGATCCAGAAGATCCCCCAAAGACACACAGATGGAGGCTAAGTGAGCTTCAACAGATCCAAAGACAACAGTTACGTGGGCTCAGTGAGTTGGCCATTTCTCTTCCCTAGCACTCTCCCTCCCTCCCTAAATCCAACACAGTGGCTGCGGGCTTCTGACAACGAGTAGCAGGCACCTCTTTCCACCTGGGAGCCGGCACCCCTTCTGTTTCTTTATTGTAGTTAATATCTGGAGGAAAACGAGTTATTTGTAAGATGAAGTCCCTTCTGCTTGCTCTCTCACAGCCCTCTGTGGTATCATTATCTATGATGTTCTGATAAGGCTCAGAGGAGTGGACTGGCCTGTTGGGATCACCCGGCAAGTCCCAGACAGACCAGGAACTGGAATCTTTGTCCACCCCTGGCCTGTTCTACATCACCGCCTTCAGAAAGGAACCAGCAATGTGATATCACACCATGAAGACGGATGCTCTGTTGCCCTACACATCCATTGTTTTATGAGACCAAACTTTGAATGCTCTTTTGCATTTTTAAGCTTTTAATTTCATTATTTAGACCTTAAATCCACAAATGAGTTACTTATATTCCTCAGTGCATAATACATGATCCTCTTCATTACCCATTTAAAAAATGTATTCTTTCCCTTTATTTTCCTCTCACACTACACTACCCTGACAGGTTCAATATATGTCTTTACATAGACATATACCCTTGAAAAATCCTCTTTCATAGTCTGCTATTATCATCAGCCCAAGTGATGTCTCTTTCCTGTTTTATTTTGGCAGTTTTCTTCTTCATTCCCAACCCTGCCTTAGGCATACACCCTAACGTGGTTAATATATGTCTCTGAATAAGAATGTGTTCTGGGAAAATATTCATTGTTATTTTGCATTTTTATATTTAAGATTTTAATTTATATAAATGCTGTTGCATGCAAGATCTGATTCTGTTTCTTATGATTTTACTTAACTCTGTATGTTTAAGATCTATCTATTTTCGTGTACTTTCAGTTCACTGCTTCTAAACACTGCTTTGTTTTCCATGGGCGACTTTCATTATGGGGTTTTTAATTCATTCTGAGGCCACTTTTACCCAAAGGTTTGAGATAGCGGTCCGAGTTATTTTTCTTCAAAAATAGAGCCAATTTTTCAAACATATTGTCATTGATTTGGAATGAAATGAACCAGGCTCCTCTTTCTTCCCTTATTTTAAAGAAATTTAAGTTGAAATTAATTTAAAATGCATAAATATCTTGCTTTATTTCTTCATATGGCTAACTAAAGCTAAGTATTCAATTCAATTAAATGAATATTTCTCAAGCACCTACTCAGAGCTAAGTATCATGCTGAGTCACTAGGAAAGCGAGATGAATTGAAGCCAGTGTTCCTTGTTACTTTACAGTCTAGTAGGGGAGACACTTCCACAGTAACAACCTAATGTGGAAAATGCAGTAATGAAGGCATGTACTGAAGGTTATGAGAACCATGAAGGAGACTTCATAGAAGTGAAGTTCAAGCTGGGCCTCGATTCTTGAAGCAGGTGTAAGTGTTAGACATTTTTAAGGAAGTTAGAGGTCACATTCCAAAAAGAGGAAAAGGCCTCTTTAAGATACCAAGATGTGACAAGAGGTGTGTTTTAATAGCAGCCAGGCGGTGCCATTAGGGGAAGGGGACGGTGTGAGGACGAAATGCCAAGTCAGGGCTAGATTGTGACTGGTTAAGACCACATGCTTCCGAGAGCTCGTGATGGTCATGTGGTGCTTAACTGGGAGAGGGTCCTGATAAATTCTGAATTTTTAGAATAAAACGTTGGGCCATGTAAATGCAACTGAAAGAGGAAGAAGCTGGTGTCAGGGAGACAAATTTAGGAGGCAATCAATGGTCAGAGTCAAGGGTGAGTTGGTGAGGGCCCGGTTCACAGCAATGGCAGCAGTGCTGTGGAGGAGGGGATGGATTGGAGAGGTATCCAGGGATACCTTATTTCCCTTAAATGGGGGCATGTACCTCATTAACACCCCAAATCTTCAATCAATTGAAATTTTTTATGCAACCACAGAGAAGGAAATACTGCATTTTGAAAACCTCAGAATGGCTTAAATTGTCCACTTCATAGCTAGAGGGGATTTAGTCCTCCTTTTGCCAGGGGAGGCGTGTCTCCCTGCGCTAACCAGGGCCTTGTAAGTTCTAGAATAAAGAACATACCTCCCCACTCGGTTCCATTTTAAATAGATCGTGCTCCCCTATGACAATCTTGGAATTCCTTTGCACCTTCTCTAGGCTGACCACTTACTTCTCCTCCAGTTCTTTGGGGCTACTGCTTTTTTTACCTAATTGCGGACTTGAGATTGCTCTCAAAATAACTTTTATTGTGAAGCTTATGTCTCTTCTCTTTGTGCCAAAAGTGAGATGGGCAAAATATGTACTACTTTTATTTTCTAAAAGTAAAAAAAAGTAGCTGTAGAGGAAAAGTATTTGCTGGTACTTTTCTAGCCAGTGGTAGAAAGAAACTATGTTTTTATTTAACATCTGTAATACCCATTAGTAGTTATATTCCTTAGAACGCAACTTGCTATATGCACTGATGGGTGTTCATAAAAATAATTGGGGCACATTATAGATTATTATTTAGAAGAGAAATATATTATTTTTTTCTTTAAATTAACCTGTAAATTAAATTCCTTTAAATTAATCTGTAAAAAATTATTGTAGCGAAACAATTATTTTGTTCACTTCCTTTGCTGAAATTTAGTACAATTCCATTCAAAGTATTTTCTTTGGGGGAAAAATTGGCATTAAAGTATGTGTGAGGACATAAAATTCATCAAATGTAAATCATTAACAGAATATTCAAACTGAAGGAGCAAGCATGCTGGGCAACTAGATAAAAGTGAGGTAGTGTAAGAAACAGGATAATTTCAATGAGTGGTATTAACTTGAAACTATATTTTCCAAAACATGAAGAATAATAAAGCAGCTATTTTACATTTTGCCAAAAGAATTTTGAGTTAACAAGAGAAGTCTGGCTCCAAAAAAGACCACCAGACTTGATGCTAAAGTTAGTGCTAAGAACACACTCAGTTCACTCAGCTCACATTTTTGTGGTGACCCAGTAACAAAGGAAAGCTTACAGCGTCCTTTATGTTGTTGCAAATGGAGGTAGGTCTTAGCATCGAGGGCAAAGCTCATTTTCCTATATATTCTAAGATCACTGGTGCACATCTTTTCTGGACAAATATATAAATATTTTGGTTTACTCTCAAAATTTTCCTGCTCTTCTCCATGCCGTGTTACTTATATTTTCCACAGAATGAATGTATTCAACTTCAAAACAGCACTATTCATTAGAAAACTTTCTGTAAAATCACAAATGGGAGACTTCCCTGGTAGTCCAGTGGTTAAGAATCCTTCTTGCAATTCAGGGGACACTGGTTCGATCCCTGGTTGGGAAACTAAGATCCCACATGCCGTGGGACAACTAAGCCTGCGCACCGCAACTACTGAGCCTGCACGCCACAACTAGAGAGCCTGTGTGCCTCAACTAGAGAGCCCGCCTGCCGCAAACTACAGAGCCCAAGCGCCCTGGAACCCACACGCCACAGCTAGAGAGGCTGCGTGCTGCAACTAACGAGCCCACATGCTGTGGAGCCCGCGTGCCACAACTAGAGGAAAGCCCGTGCATCGCAACGAAGAGCCCGCATGCCGCAATGAAAGATCCTGCGTGCCACAACGAAGACTCGACACAGCCAAAAAAAAAGAAAAAGAAAAAGAAAAAGAAAAATCACAAATGGGTTCTTTGAAAGCCCCAGTGTGAAAGAAAGTCAAGGAAGTTCACAGAGGAGGAAAAGTTTTCAGTCCCTATAATGCATTGTGTGTACATGTTATGAAGGAAAAAAATGTTGGTTGGCCGTGATGGATTAATCAACTTTCTGAAGACCAGTTCCATTTCAGAAAATAAATTTGGGGGGGTGGAAATTTCTTTTAGAGAACTTTTCCAGAATTAAAAAATTGTAAAAATAAATGGAAATATAACGAGTTGCTCTTTATAAATAGAAACACTTGGAAAGAAAGAAATAGAAGTATAAATTATTAGCAATCAAAATACTTCCTGTTTTCTGTCAGCTGATACACCTACCAAAACACAGAATAAAAAGTGTTAGGTGTAACTGTACTTATTAATTTAAAAAACACTCAATGAGTGTTCACAATGTGTCAGGCACAATTCTAAGCATTTTACAAGTATTAACTCATTGAATTCTCATAACAACCCAGAAACAAAGATGACTATTGTCCCATTTTTCAGTGGAGGAAATGGAGGCACAGAGCTGGTGAGGAGCAGAACCGGCAAATAAACCCGGCCCTGATACTAGCATCTGTGCTCTTCGGCCTCTTGGATATACCTTTGCTATTTGCATGATTTGCTAGATGGTGGCCTATGAAGAAGAAAACAATGCAGTCTCCCTAGCACTGCAGTATTCGATAGCCAGCAGTGCTTGTAACAGGGGAGCTGAAAGAGCTTTCTCATTTGTCATCTCTCCCCGCATCCCTCCATACCCCTCCTGAGAGGCTGCAAATTCCTTCGCAACCTGTCAGTCTGCAATTTCTGACCCACCACCCTTTTTATTTCCCTCCCTTCCCATGTTTCTATTCCTAAAAACCCAGCTGGGCAGAGAGGAAACAATCTGGGTTGATGGAATTTCTCCCCACCCCCACCCCCTCAGCTCTCAGTCTTGATTCTAAACTATTATCTTTCCAGGAATGATGAATTTATCTTTGAGTCTCATAGATAATCGGGCAAAAGAACCTGGTCCCAGGAAGGATCCACTGATATGCATAAACTTTATATGTTCCAAGAGCTAGTATCTTAATTAATCTTTCTTGGTTCAGCTCCACTTTTTAAAAGAATTCTTCTATCATCTCTACAGTGCTGCAATACTCAGGAAATTCATTAAAAAGCTGCTATGTTTCCATGTGAGTTATTTGTATAACTGCTCAGCTCTCCTAGTTAATTCCCCTTGTGGTTTCTGTGGAAATAATGAGGCAACCAGCTTGGAAATTGTGTTCTACAAAATTTCCTTCAAAGCCTAGCAAGTAATGAAAGTTACATATTTGAGCTTTGCTTTGTAAGACACATGTTTATTTTCTTTTTAAAAACTGATTTTACTACTGTGACATTGTCATTTTATACTTACATAGCACTCACTCATTGTGGATGAGCGAGTGAGAAAAGATGCCTGACACATTAGTGGGTTTTTTTTTTTTTATTTTAATTAATTAATTAATTTATTTTTGGTTGTGGGCTTTCTCTAGTTGCGGCGAGCGGGGGCCACTCTTCATCGCGGTGCACGGGCCTCTCACTGTCGCGGCCTCTCTTGTTGCGGAGCACAGGCTCCAGACGCGCAGGCTCAGTAGTTGTGGCTCACGGGCCCGGTTGCTCCGCGGCATGTGGGATCTTCCCAGACCAGGGCTCGATCCTGTGTCCCCTGCACTGGCAGGTGGATTCTCAACCACTGCGCCACCAGGGAAGCCCACATTAGTGGATTTTTATCACCATCCACATCATCAGATCAGCAAGCTAAAGGAGTGCAATTGTTTAGAGATTTGACCAAAGTAGCATAGTTGGAGTCTGGAGCAGCTCCTTGAATCTTGGAGTCCTGTTTAATTAGAGCATCTACTCCTGATCGTTTGAGTTCTCTTGGATGTTTCTGTCTAAGAAATTGTGACATTGGGGCTGATCTTCATAGCCCAAGGTGAAATAGGCTCTAGAAAATACCTCAGAAGATTTGGGCAGATGAAGAATTCAGGTAACACTCATCGAGATCTCTATAATGAATTCCCCCCCAAATAGATACTCCCTTGAATGTTTGTTTGTTTTCCTTATCCCAAAGAGAGTGTTTTATTTCCCTGTTGAGTTATTGGGATAATTGTAGCTCTGTTGACCTGGCCTCAGAAAACTGGAGAGGATCCTGACTTCCATTTCAGCACCAGTTTCTGGATCTTGTCAAGTCTTGTGTTTATTTAAAAGATGATATATTTTGAGGTCAAATTAGTCTAAGCACCAAATTTAGGATTTTATGAAAGAAAAAAAGGCACAAGGGCAAAGGTTTGCAAAACCTAATATGAAGAGAAATGTTTGTGTAAGATTTTTTAAGAATTAATGAAAACATGGGAGGTCACTGAAACACTGCCCCTGCAGGGCTGTGAACCCAACTAACAGCAGTCTCTGAAAGCATGAGAACCAGAAAGTGAACATGCCCTTAAAGGCAAATGCAATGCAGGGCAGTCAGCCAATGGCATATGTGCCAAAATTATATTTAGTTTTGGAAACTATAATTTAAGCGTAAGTGAAGTACTTTTACAAAGACATTTTTTAAATCACAGAAGTACTGTCTTTTCAGAGAGATTATAGATCTGTGGGTTGAACTGGAATGCCTGGCCCCCTGAAGGTAAATGCCATTGCCCATCAAGGCAATTGATTATTTCAAGCCTCTAACAGGTCCCTTAAGAGAAGCGAGACTTTGTTTTTCTTATAAGGACAGTGAAGTGAGCGTTTGGGAAAACTTCAGGTCTATTAAGGCTTACCCTTTACATTTGCCTTGGTTGCTCAGTGTTTAAGGTCACCACCCGTTTGCCTTTTGGATTATTGTCTTGGTCTGAGTTCTCTACAGGCAAATAGATATCAAATCAGCTACCACCTCCTCAGAAAGGTCTTTTTCCATCACTGTAGCTAAAGCAGCCCGCCATTCCCTCTGTTTTCCACTCTTTATAGCGCATGGCTTGAAATTATATCAATATATTAACTTGTTTATGTATTTGCCATGTGCCTCCCTTTACAATTTGGTAAGCTCTTTGAAGGCAGGGACACTTTCTTTTCTGTTTACTGCTGTATATCCAGCACAGAGGAGAATTCCTGGTGCCTAAGTGGTTGCTCAATCAATATTTGTTGACTGTTTGAATATGGGTAGAAAGCCATGATCACCCATTTTGGGATGAAATATCTCAAGAGGTGCTTTGACTAGAACTTGAAGGTTCAAACCCACCTACTGAAAACTATTTGAGCTTGAAAACTATTCGACTAATTTGAGACAGGTCAGTCAAGAGATCTGTGACGAAGTTTCTTTCTCTAGAAAGATCATGTGTGAAAATCAGTATTTGCAAGGTGTCCTGTGATTGCCACACAAAAGGGGCTACATTTTGGAAGAAGTTTCATTTCTGTTAGCAATAGAACAAAAAAGCTGACAAAGGAAAAAAAGAGGAGGAGAAAAGGTCTTTCTCACCAGCAGGTCACTTTCATTTGGCTTTCAATCTTATCAAATGAAAGTGTCACTGAGTTCAATGTCTACCTTTAAAAAGTTGATAGTGTTCTGCATTAGGCTAATAGTTTGAGCTCTAGAAGAGAAAGAAGCTTGTTGACCATGCATTAAATCTTTTCAAATAAAGAGAGGCACCAACCAAATAGTGCTTGGGAGCGCTAGCTGTCCAGGGCTGCAAAAGGGGGCTCGAAGTCATTATTATCAATTACTCTGTCCCTGCAGGGTAGTTTGGGATTATGTTTTATCTGGCCCTTTCATTTCCAGTGATTTTAATTTGCCTTTTAATACAAGAGTAAATGTCAAACCAGGACACTGAAGCAATCTATGAAAACAAATACTTTATCTTGCTGGAAATCGGTAGTTGTAAATCCATCTGGCTTCTCCTTAGAAGTCTTAGCCTCTGGATCTGGTCAATCATCTGAAAATCCCATGACTCTCTTTTGGAAGCTCTTTTTTTCTAGCAAGATTCTGACTCAGAAAAAAGCAAACTCCTCATCATTGTAATGATTTCTCCACTAAGTTAAAAATGTACCCCCCAAAAAACACCCCTCTTTTAGTTATAGCCAATATGTATTTTGGAAAATATACTCATTTCTCAACTGGTGGTCTCAAAGGACACATTAACAAATAAATCAAGAGATGGATTCCAAAACTAGTTTTAGCTGTGTATATTCACCCCGTCTCTCAACAAATCTTGAAGCAGACTTTAAATACATATATATAACTCAGCACTATTTGGCTAAGCTGAGTTAATGAACTGAGCTGAAAATGGTGTCTCTTATGGTATGTGACTCATATCTCAATAAAGATGTTTTAAAAAATGAACTGAGCTAATTAATGTCACAGATGCAATTCAGAACAACGTTATAGAGGATGACCTCTATGTGGCAGGTGGCAAGAATTCTAGCTCCAGTAATCTCTCATTCATTCACTCAAATTCATTCATTTTTTTTCATTTTAATTAGTGCTTATCTTGTATCAGGCATTGTAGAATATTCTGAGGATAAGAAATGAATAGAATGCAGTATCTCTTATCATAGGCATGTCACTTGTCATTTTAGTCCCACGGATTTCTCCATTTCTTAAGTAAATGGACTAGATACTGTGCTTTTCCTGCTTGTATGAGTCTCATTGCTGGTGGAGATACTAACAACTAGGTCAAAGAAAGAGGCACAGATTTGAGGACATACTGAATGCATAAAAGATTGCCTTGGCATTGCTGAGCTGTAAGTGTTTATTGTCAATAAAGGATATTATGCTTTTTAAAGAATTCAGGACTTTTTGAATAAAAGGTTTATGCAATCAAATGATAGTTGATTATTTCCTCAATCAGGCTCTCGAGTAGTTTAAGCATATTTTTTTTCTATTTTCTTAATGATCCACATTTTGTCACGTTTGAGCCAAATAGATTCTTTCTTGACCCTCCCTCCTTTATCAAATCAGTCTCCATTTAGAAAGACACCATTTGCTCCAGCATCAATTGGAAATGCCTCAAGGATCATCTGGCTCAAGTACACTGACTTTCCATTGATGAGAACTCATCTGGGCAAAAGGAGCCCCTCGGAATAATAAAAGGGAATTTAGTAACAGTAACTTCTCATAACCTTAAAACCCAGTTTGTTAGAATTGGCCTCCCTCACTTTATAAATAACAAGAATTTGATGAGCTTACCACCACCCTAGGGACATCAGGCAAATCATAAAAAGCGAATAAAGGCCTTCTACTCAATTTCTTATTCAGTACACCTGAATCAAACTAAACACAGCTTGTTTATGTCTCTAATAAGAGCGATGTGTCCAGTTTCAGGCTTTACAACTTAAGAGGAATATGCAGCAGGTGAAAAGTGCCCAAGAGCACATGTTTAAAGCACTAGATAGTGATATTGGGAAAAAAATTTAAAGATTTATCCTGGAAGGAAAAAGGCTAGAACTCTTTTAATAAGTTAATATACACACAGGAAACACAGCTCTGGCTGCCTAATTCCCATCTGCATTCAGAAAGTATGAAGAGCAAGTTCGAATTAAATGTATGACATTCCTGTTCATGTTTTATGATGACCGTGATCTTTTGTCCTTCTTAGCCAGATTCAGTATTCATGAAGTGTAGTGGGAAGTAGATGGGTTTTGACATGGCACAGGTGTGGGTGTGAATCACTGATTTATGAAATGGGAATAAGAATATTCACATCACAGCAATATTGTGTAGAAATAATCTGCGTAAAGTCCTTGACATGGAATAGGTGCTTTTGAAATGTTAAGCCCTCCTTTCTCCCTTCTTCCACACCTGACCCCCACACCCAGATACCCCCAGTCTTGGCTTCGTGGTCTAGATAGTGTGAATGAGGAGATTAGCATTTCTTTTTTGTTTGTCAGGCATCTTCCATAGAAAGCATATTTTAAAAACCCAGTTAGTATTGTCTGTTGGGATTAGCTTACTGGCTCCATCATTGACAAGCTAACTTGTATAAATCCTGGGTCTACCATTTACTAGATCACTTAGGCAAGTTTTTAACCTGTTAGTGACTTAGTTTCCTCGTTTGGACAATGAAGCTAATAACTACCTCATCAAGTTGTGAGGACCATAGACAAACCATACTATGTGTCTTATTTCTATATTTCATGCTAATAAATTTTATTAATAATAGGTAACAGTTATTATGTGTTTGTTATATGTCAGAAAATGTACTAAATGCTTTATACCTCATAGCTATTAAGTCCATGTCTCAGAGAAAGTAATGAGTCTCTGAAGAATTAAATAACTTTACCCAAGGTTGGTTGGTCTCCCTCCCACCCTCTCTCTTTCTGTCTCTGTCTCTCTGTCTCTGTCTCTGTCTCTCACACACACACACACACACACACACACACACACACACCTAGGACTCAAACTTGATGTCCAACTCAAAGACCATGCATTTAATGAAATAGCAACAGTTTTGATAAGCAGATGCTTATATCATTATTGTTTTTTTAGCTCTTCCACAACAAGTCAAATCAACAAAGATACCTTCCTCTGGTGCCTCAGGATAATTCCAAGTTTTCTGAGACGCAGAAGGTAAGAGCCAGCAGGGACCTGAAAAGCCAAATTTCAGATGAGGATACTTGGGCTGGGAGGCAGATTTATGATTATTGATTGAGCCCTTATTCTTATGTGATATGAACTGTTTCAGCACTGGGAATACAAGAGGAAACCAATCAGTGATGGCTCTTGCTTCATGAAACTTAAAATCTTGGTGATGTCAGAGCTTAAACATATATAATTGCATTAATAAATACCATATATAAGTGCTATGATGAAGGAAAGGTCTGAGAGTAAGAAAGCATATAACATCTACCTAATTTAGCGCAGGAAGGAGAAGTCAGGGAGAGCTTCTCAGCTTCCAGGTCCCAGTTTGAGCTGAGACCTGGAAGTTGAGGAGGGATTTATTTTGCTCAAGGTTAGTTGACTGGGCTAGTTAGTAGCCAAGCCTGAATTAAAAATTAGATCTATGAGTCTAATTTCTCTGTTTCCCTCACTGCACTGTAAATCTTCAACAACTTCTGACAATTTGCATTTGCCAGTTCCACGACACTGCTTTATAAAAACCATTTCTAGGGCTTCCCTGGTGGCGCAGTGGTTGCGCGTCCGCCTGCCGATGCAGGGGAACCGGGTTCGCGCCCCGGTGCGGGGGGATCCCACGTGCCGCGGAGCGGCTGGGCCCGTGAGCCACGGCCGCTGAGCCTGCGCGTCCGGAGCCTGTGCTCCGCAACGGGAGAGGCCATGGCGGTGAGAGGCCCGCGTACCGTAAAAAACAAAACAAAACAAAAAAAAAAAAACAAACACCATTTCTATTTAAAAAAGGAGGAAATCCCTTAAATTTGGCTCCCTGATTCACAGCCTGCTTATTACAATCTTTGAGTGTCTTATTTCCATTCCTGTATCTTTAAAGGGGGGTGGGAGTTCTTTGGTATGTCTCTAATCTTTGTCACGCCACAAAGCAGTGAACTGTGAAAAATCCCCAAGGAATTCCCAATAAATCGTACAGGAGGCAAATGAAGGGCATCCAGCTATGAACCTGAGCAGCTCTCTTTTTTCAACTAGATCCCTGGAGGTTCTCTCTAGAGCAAACCTTACAGGATTTGGTTCTCGATGCCTGCTGAGGAGTTTGATCAGCTCCCATTTGTCCTTTTAAAGGCATTTCTCTTAGGTCCATTCTAGCATTTGCGCCTCAGGTGTGTGCTCAGCCCCTTTAATGCAGAGTGAATTAAACACCAGAAAAGGTACCCTAAAGCATCACATCCCTCTGGACTTTAGTGTCTCTCTCTAGCTTGAGCCCGTGATACACTTCTCTGGGTTGCTGATCAATTACAAAACCAAGCCCCAAGTACCTTTCATGAAACAAATGCACAGAAGGGCAGAAGTTTCCTGAGGAGGCAAAGTGAACTTCATCTTGAAGGAGGGCTGGAACCATGTGGGGGCCCCAGCTGCAGCTCAGCTGCTGCTATGACAATGATGTCAGCATGCTTAGCACCTAGGCAGGATGTGCCATTGACCGTTCTCCTTTCTTTTAAAATGAAACACTGAAAAGCATTCATTTAGCCATTCTATTGCCCTGTTTTAAAAATCTTTGGGATTGCTTTTTGCTCAATGAATTCTTGGCTCTGGGTTTTATTAAAATGTTAGAAAGAATGAGAACCAAACTGTGACATATTATGCTTAAGAAGTGTAACAAAGTTCTACAAACTGGGTGGTTTAAAACAACAGAAATATATTCTCTCACGGTTAAGGAGGCCAGAAGTCTGAAATCAAGGTGTCAAGAGGATTGGTTCCTTCTGGAGGCTGTAAGGGAGAATCTGTTTCATGCCTCTCTCCTGGCTTCCTGTGGTTGCTGGCAGTTCTTGGTGTTCCTTGATTTGTAGACACATCACTCCAACCTCTGCCTCCATTTTCACATGGCCTTTTCCTGTGTGTGTGTGTGTGTGTGTGTGTGTGTGTGTGTGTGTGTGTGTGTGTATTCAAATTGCCCTCTCCTTTCTCTTATAAAGACACCAGTCATTGAATTTAAGACTCACCCTAATCCAGTCTAACCTAATCTTAACCTCATTACATCTTCAAGGACCCTATTTCCAAATAAGGTCACGCATTCATTGGTTACAGCAGTTAGGACTTGGACATATCTTTTGGGAAGAATGCAGTTCAACTCAGTATGAGAGGTAAAAAGCCTCGCTCTCTATTTAATTCTCCTTCCCTTTCTATACTGACTGAAGGCACAATTCAACCATTATACAGTGCAAAATCTAGTGGTTAATGTTCACGGAACGTTAATAAAAGCATACCCAGGATGCGATGGGAATGTTCTGTATCTTGATTGTGGTGGTGGTTTCATAGGTACACACAGCTGTCAGAGCTCATTGGTGCAGTTTATTGTATGTAGATTATTCCTCAATAAAGTAGATGAGAAAAAAATGCATACCTCAATCACAGTACCAATTGTTTTTCTTTTCTCCTCTCCCTTCTATACACCATCCCATCTTGTCATTAGAAAAACATACTAGGCAAATAGGTTCTCCCATTTCCATTTAATATAGAGAAGTGAAGATTCTGGGGAAAAAAATAAAATTTTCAGAGGGAAAAATCTGTATTATTCAGTTACTTTAAAAATCAGAAATATTGAAAAATGTTTAGACTGAAAATTTTAGAGTAATAACAAAATGTTAAAGCTTGTTTACATTATTATATAATTCTTCATCCTCAAAAGTAGTTCTAAAACATACGCTATGGGAAGGTTTTAAAAACTACTTTAAGTAACTAAGTATAGCTGAACCATGTACCAGGTTCAGAAAAAATTAACTTACTTTGAGACTCGAAGTGCATCTTCACCCACAAAGACAGAAGAAAGTAAAACTAACAAAGAAGGAATGCCACTGGCACAAAATGCATGTTCAAAAATGTTTATAAACTGAAATTAAATTTGGTTGTCAGCCAACTTGTATTATTATTAAAAGTCTCTTGAGATCAAGTTTCAAAGCCAAAAACAAAAGTGATGATGGTCACATATTTCGGATTTAGTGTTGGAAGACTCTTTCAAATGCTGGCTGCAGGTAAACAACAATTGTTTGTTTCATGCTTTGGTCCCTGAAACTCTGCTATGCACATCTAAACTGCAACTTGACTTAAGATTTTTATACAACCTTGCTTTTTACCTGCCTCACTAATGAGTATCCTGAAAACAGAAGAGTTGATATTTAGAAATACTGTACTCATACCAGCTGGAAAAATAAACAAGTAATAGGGTAGAACAATGTGTGTATGCAAAACTGCTTTTTAAAGTTGAGAAGATAAAGATGAAACACTAGAAAACATAGAAGACGTTGCTAATATTTGCACAGAAAATGAGAGAATGAATGGTGTTGCAAGTGGCTTTTTGTGTGTTCATTGTAGGTGCTAACACAGAAACAGGACTTTTTTTCTCTCCATTGATTTTGCTTTTTTTAAAGTTCATAGTTGGTAAGGGATGGTGGAATTAGACACACAAAGTAGGGGGAAAGTGAGAAATATGAATAAGAATAGTCATTTAGACTTCTGAATATAGTGCCAGAAGAAATTGTCACAGATCTTGAGGTTAACTAGATGAGTATGAAAACCTCAACTTGGTGCCTGCTTTAAAGAGAGTTCCTGGTTCCAATTCTGGGCAATGTGAAACTGATGTAAAATATTGAGTCCAAAAACTGACCTGTTGGTATATAAAAGTAACAGAGGGCAAAAAATTCTCTACACCCTGCTCTGAATATAGAGAATCCCAAACTGTCTTTCACTTGACTCAAAAAAGTGCCCTGCCTTGAAAGAACGTATTGGTATTATTTAGTTGGTATTGACATCACCTCTAAAACTTGGGGAGGGTGGTGAAAATCCCAGCTAGACTATTTACTGGGTCGACCATGGGCCTTTTACAGACAGTTGTTTTTTTTTGTTTTTGTTTTTTGCGGTACGCGGGCCTCTCACTGTCGTGGCCTCTCCCGTTGCGGAGCACAGGCTCCGGACGCGCAGGCTCAGCGGCC